>NC_138202.1:40033503-40216003 GCF_964194415.1 Vipera berus
CATGCGGTGAATCATGCCAATGTGCTGCTGCCACTGCTTGTGGCAGGAGGCTGCGCGGTGCTTCATGCTGATTGTACTGGTGTTGCCACTCATGCCGATTGGCGCAATGAGCCTTGCGACCTCCTGCAGCAATAAGTACCACCGGTGCAATCGGTGTGAAGAACCATGCGGCATCCTGCCATGAGCAGCAGCAGTAGCCCAATCAGCATGAAGAGCAATGCAGTGTCCTGCCATGAATGGCAGCAGCAGCACAATGTGCCACGTGGCATGCAGCCACAAGCAGCCACAGAAGAACTCAGATTTCTCATAACCGGATCACCGAACTTAACAAAATAATAGGTATGGGTTCTGCCGAACCGGTGCAAACCAACTGAATCCCACCACTAGATTTTAGGCTTTGGTTGGTCAGGAATGATTATGGAGTATTATGTTTGCATATCTGGTAGCTTGTTCTGTGAGCCCTAATATATGAGATATAAAAACTGATTTGACAAGGACTGAGAAATTGTTCAGGTTTGTTTTTATTTTGTAAAATTTTTAAATCCTTGTGATCTGTGCATAACTGTACTGGATGGAGTGTTCCTTTTAGGAAGTGTCTGCATTGTTGGAATGCTGCTTTGATCACAAGCAACTCCTTATTGAAAATGTGATAGTTCCTTTTCCCTGGAAGAAACAATCTGAACACACAGAGCAGATGATCTTTCTTCTCCTTTTTCAATGCCTGAAGATAGGATATACCTAATGCCAAATCTGAGGCAACTGTCTACACCACAAAGAGATGGGAAGAGTCTGGATGTTTGAGCAGCAGCTGGGAAGAGAAAAAGATTTTGGATTCTTGAAAAGCTGGTAACTCAAGTAAATCATCTGAATTTATGTCCTTTCTTTAAGAACTCAACAAGTGGTCTTATGTTCTCTGCAAAATTAGGGAAGAACTTTTATAAATATTTGCAAATCCTAGGATATACTGAATATCCTTCATGTTTTAAAGTACCAGCCTTGAGATTACAGTTGGTTTTTTGGTAGGATCTATTTGTATTCATTCAGCAGAGATCCAAATAACCCAAGTGGGAAAGATCAAATGCACATTTCTCAAATTCAATCAAAATGTTTATGTTTATCTTTGAGTTGCTCCAAAACACTTTTAAGACAGTCACCATTATTGTTAAGCAAATCATGTGGTTGTTAAGCAAATAGGCTTTTTTGTCATTTTTTTCTGATATGAAAGGCGAAGAAACACCACAAATTGCAGTCACCTGACCTCAGGATGCTGGAAATTGTTGTAAATATGAACCAGTTGCCAAGCGCCCACCAATGCAATCATATGGCTGGGGTGGTGCAGCAGTCATAACTTTGAGAACCAGTGATATGTAGGATTTTTTGAAGTCCATTGAAGTTTGAATGGTCAATAAGTACCTGGTGATAAATTAAGTACTACCTGTACTTTAGCATGCAAGTGTTGGTTATTTATTTATATCCTGCCTTTATTAGTTTTTCATAATTAAACTCAAGGGTAATGTACTATAATGTGCAAATATATGCAACACTCCTTCCTCCTTTTCCCCCACAACTACCCTGTGACATGGGTTGGGCTGAGAGAGAGTGACTGGCTCAAAGTCACCCAGCTGGCTCCCCAGTGAAAAAACAACAACTGAATTCTCTCCTTTTTTCTACTGACAAGGAACTTTTTGCTACTTTTTATTTGCTACTTTTTATTTGAGGATGTCATAGGATGGGAAGTGGAGGCTAGGGATGAAGAGAAGTGGTACAACTTCCTCTCCTTATTATATCCTCTGTGTCTTGACTTTTCCAAGCCATCAATCAATTAACACATAATGCTGGAACATCTCTTTCAAATTTCGTGTAGTAGCTTACAGCATTTCCCTAATTGTGGAGAGCATAGGACAAGAGGAAAAGCTGCTACTAGGACAATAATCAGGCAATCGTGGTTTACATCCTTTCCAAGAATCTTAACTGAGAAAGTGCTTCAGACAAGACCTTCCCAAGTTCACATGAAAATAAAGTGAGGGAGATTTTTTTTACTCTAGCTGTCCTAATAAAATAAATGTTAGATCTATATGGCATTGGTTTCTTGGTCTGATCTACCTTATTGGGCTGACACTAACTCATCTCTCAGCAATATCAGCAAGTTTTTCTTGAAATTGGGTAGAGTCAGTTCATTCTACCCCACATCTCTGGCAAATAATTGAAAAACGATTTTGTGTTCCTGAACTCTGTCATTGCCTTTTGAAGCTCTCAGTTTTGCTGTTGGTCTCTTAGCTGAATTATAAAATATAAAAAAAGGTAAAGGTAAAGGTTCCCCCGCACACGCGTGCTAGTCGTTTCTGACTCTAGGGGCCGGTGCTTATCTCCGTTTCAAAGCCGAAGAGCCAGCGCTTGTCCGAGGACGTCTCCGTGGTCATGTGGCCGGCATGACTGGACGCCAAAGGCGCACGGAACGCTGTTACCTTCCCACCGTAGTGGTCCCTATTTTTCTACTTGCATTTTTAACATGCTTTCGAACTGCTAGGTTGGCAGAAGCTAAGATGAGTAACAGGCGCTCACTCTGCTACGCGGCACTCGGGATTCGACCCGCCAAACTGCCGACCTTCTGATCGACAAGCTCAGAAGTTCAGGTAATTATCCAATGAGGAATTATTGCCCTTGTTCAAGGATTAATAACAAACTCTTGAAATGTCTCTCTCCCTGCTCTTATAGCAAAAATAATCAAGGTTGAGCAATCTTGAGTTTCTTTCTCACTCCCTTCAGGGAAAAGTTGTTGTTTACCTAATTGCTGTTCAATTCCTTTGTCAAATGCATCTTGATACTAGTATCTATCTCCCAATTTCTCAAAAGTCTCCTCCCCACCCACTTTCTTTGTTAATTTTAATATTTATTCCTGAGATGTTTTTCGATTTCTTTAAAAATTCTTTTGATGTTGCAAAATAGCAGTTGGTCCTGCAAATATTTTAGCAGTCTGGATTTCCTAATCTGAAAAAGCACCAATGGAAAGATTTCTATTCTTGGGATTTAATTGGAATCAAGAAATCTACAAATTGCTGGTCCTCACACAGTGGTCCTGGGTACCTGGTTTTTGAAACAAGTGTGAAAATTGACACACATAGAACTGAAAATTTCATTGAAATACTAAGCTCTTCTGAAAAATATTTTAAAAGGAGTTTCTTTTAAACTGAAAGGATAGCTATATGAAGCAAACTAATTTTCTTTTTTGGCAACAGTATTAATTTCTGCATCTCTATATATATATATTTTAGTTGAAACTTTCACCTCCAAAGAGGCATTAAAACAAAAAGATGTAAACAATAAAGAAAGAAAGAAAGAAAGCACAGAGCAATGTTGTGTATATGCGTATACGGTTATGTGTTATCTTTTATCTCTGTGGTGTCTGTCTGGAACAATTAAGGTGACAAATGGAGTCCTAAGTACTAATTAAGCTGAAAATAGCAGACCCCAGGACAAGCCTGGTTTTTTTTTTCCAGACAGCAACCAATAGGCACCCTGCATAGCTTTTAGTTTTCAGTTAAATAGACAATAAAGCCTTCAGCAAACAAACTCATGGGAATTTAAAATATCTGGAGGTAGGTTGCACTTTGTCCTGCAAAATAAGAAGGTTGGCCTGAAATAATAAATTCATTTAATCATTCAAATGGATTGTGGTAGCAGTAAATGGTGACTGTAAGCTGATTGATTTTACTACATTACTTGGACCAGTTGGTGCTTATTGCTTATCACTTAGGACAGCAGCTCCAATGCAAAGTGAACTCCCAGTTTTAATACAATAAGCTTTTTAATCTGATACAAGTATCATTATTTAATCGTGAATACCATTGTAAGGACCTACCTCAGCTAACCACCCAAGAAAGCAGAACTCTTGAAACAGGCATTGTCTCAAAAGGAACTTTTATTAGGGGTTTAGTGACAGTAGGGAAGTCAAGGCGAGATCTGGGGAAAGTCCTGCTTAAATTGCATAGTTAAACTAGCAAGCTTCCTCCTCTCACCAAAGTCATAGTGTCCATTTGCAATCCAGCCAATCCACAAGTGGTATAATGTTTGGGTAACTGGCATAGTTGGCGAGCATCTCAAGTTCTTCTCCAGTTTCGTTTCTCCATAGCTGTCAGAATCCATTTATATCATATTCATAAATGGAATGTTTCAAACAGTATTCCATGGATTCTGCCATCTCCCGAAGAGAAGAGAATAGATGTGTATTGAACCGGTATTAGGCATTTCAAAGGAAAGGAGAAGCCTTTTGAACTGGGGAAACAAAAGGGGGGGCTAGCATCTGGCTTGTGTCATGGAAGAGGGCAATAAACATGAAGGGTCCTAAGTTCCTTTTTCCCACGAGAGGGATGATACGAGATAAAGGATGGGGGACTGACCAAATGGGGTTAAGGGGGGTTAAACCGGGAACTCTTTATAAGGGTTTACTTCGTGGAATAATATTAAGTCCTGTCTCATTTCCTACAACCAAGCATGTCATAGTAAAGATTCTTTTTGGAATAGATTTGACTCCAAGAATTTTGTCTTCCTAAGACGTGGTTTGGGGTGGGTCCTGACAATAGCTGTCTCCCTGATAAGAGAGACACAATCTTTTCTCAAGTGGATAGGGGTGGGAGAGGAAAAGTAAAAAACGAAAGTTATCCCAAGCAAAAGCAAATTCCTCCCTCCCCCCCCCCTCAGCAGAATGGCAAGCCCCAAACAAGAGCACATATGCAGGGGAAACAATAAGGATTTGGGGACCTGATAACCCCTCTAGAAGAACAGGAAATCCACCTAGAAAACAGAAAAGGAATGGGAAAAGAAAAGAAGCAATCTAGAACATATCAATCAGGTTTATCAGAATATGTAGCATGGAAATGTTTGAGAAGTCTAGGGGTTCTGACATGTTTCTTGTACAACCACTCATTCTGGGAGGATGTTTTTGAGAATCCAAAATATCTCTAATTTCAAAGTGTTGTTCGCCCTCAACCATGATAGGCATGGGTGCCTGAGGTGCAGGAGGTCTAAGGTCAGTGGTGGGATTCAGCCAGTTCTTACCGGTTCAGTAGAACCAGTAGCTAAATTTTGTTGAGTTCAGAGAACCAGCTGAACCCATGCTGCTTCTGGAAGTTCGTTCTAGGCCTCAGAGGCCTGGAGGAGGTCTCCTAGGCCTAAAATGACACACTGAAAGTGCATGGATGTCACTTCCGGAAGTCCTAAGAGGCTCAGGCCTGCATCCATGCAGAGAACCAGATGTTCAAATATTTGAATCCCACCACTGCCTAAGGTTAGAGGTAGCCTCCAGTTTGAGTAAGCTGCAGTGGAAGACAGGGTGGATTTTCCATAGGTTTTTTGGCAAGTCCAATTCAAGATGTAAAGTTTGATACCCTTAATTGGCCCACTGCTTTAGAAATATGAATATATGCCCAAAGGGCAGAAATGGTAACTATAAACTGAACAATAACTGCAACAGCAGTGACAGTGATAATAATGAATAACCAGGTATGAATTAGAAATCTAAAGTACAAAGAACAAGAAAAAAATCACTTGCAAATTTCTTCTGATTTCCCCTTTAGATTTTAGTTGATATTTCTATATAGCCTTCTTCATCTGAATATCCTGAAGATGTGTGGGACATGCTGACAAGGAATTCTGGGAATTTGGGTAACACATCCCAATTGGAGAAGGATGACATAACCATAATAGAGTGCTAGTGGCCATGTACTCATTACTGTTTACTGTTTGAGATTTTTGAGAAGCAACACATTTAGAAATAATAAGTTTTTAAAACCCCAAATAATAATAATTTTACCCAAGCTCATCATTGACATAATTTTCTACAAGATGTTATTTTTATACATTTGTTCTTCAACATACACACATCCCACTTCACCATAACAGAAAAAATGTATCTAATCAGAGTGTTATGTACTCAAAAACATTCATTTGCTGTTGTGTACAGCCTAGGTTGCTTGGTTACAGGTGTTTTACAGGTTATACATAGATCAGTCCAGGTTAACTTAGAATTTGCTCACCTCCCTGTAACCGCACCTTACTTGATATATCCAATAAATGATGGGAGCTGTTAAGGGATGGCCCTTGTTAACCCATTACATTGCTAAAAGGACTTTGAATAAAGATTTCATTCTTATGGAAATGCACCTATGAATTTAAGGACAGTTTTTCAAAAGTAGAGAAAATCTTCATAGCAGTCATCGCTTGCTGAATCATTATCAATTTTCCTGTTTGCATACTTCTGCCCTTTAGAAAACAGTAAAACAGATGGTTCAGGCTTGAGTTAAAAGAAGGAAATTGCATAATTATTCAAGGTGATGGCAAATGGAAAACAAGGCTTAAATAAATGTCCCGTCAAATAAGTACATGCCTACATAACCAATGAATGTTATGATTCTGAAAATAATTCTTTCCCTGACCGCAATTTATCATTTTTCTAAAGGCCCTGAAAACTCTTTAATTCTAGCAGGGCCTTCAGCCCATAGAGTGATTGCTAGGTAACCATTGTCTCTGACACTAAAAATCATTTTATACTGTGTGCTTTCTATTACTTTTTTGCTTATTGTGCATCATTCAGAATATTACTGATTAAGGTAATATTAAAACCCTATCATCTATCTATCTATCTATCTATCTATCTATCTATCTCTACCTATGTATAATTTTTATCATGTACAAATGGAAGTCATTCACAGTTAAGCAAATTTGCTATCAAGGAAAGCTATGATGTCATGACTGAACTGCTCTGATCTTCTCAAAGTTAGACTCTAACTGGCTAGATTCTGTTAAGTTTACCAAGACATGGCTTTGTCTAGTATCAGGTAATATATGATTAGATCTATGCGTGTAAACCTATCCCTGAGAGAAGAGGAGGACTGCCTCTCTCTCATGATTTCTCCCCACCTGTAAGATCCAATGAAACAGATACATTTGAGGTTGTGTCTCTTAGGGAATGTCATCTTATGAGATGTACCTTCTCTGTTGCAGTCAGTACCTGCCCTTTAGAATAACATGCTCCTGAATGTTCAGACCACCCAACCTTGCAAATTTTAGGCAATTTTGTAAAATCATGACTTTTCCACCATGCTCATGGGTAGATTAAGAGTACTCTACATCTATTGTTAGTCAATTTCTTTGCATATAATACGTTCTTCCCACTGGTATGTTTAGCTCTATGATGTTATTCAACTGTTTTTTAGATATTGTATTGATCTTAACTGCATGATGTCCAAATCTGGGCTGAGTTGGGCAACCCTAATAAATATACATAAACCTTATGCAGAGTTCTACACAGGACCAGTTTTCCTATTTGCAAATCACTGTCAAACCATTCTGCAGTCCATTCATGTTGTTCTTACCATCTCCAAAATAAAAATATGTTTAGCCTATATGGCATATACATTTGTGGGTTTAGAGCTCTAAGAAAGTATCTTCAGCCAATCTTTGCTCTCATTCTGAGCTAGACAATAGCTACAACTCAGAGAGGGCCCACCAATCACAGTTCATTCTTCCTGCTTCAAAATCAACAGCCACTGAATGTATTACCTATGACATTTCTACTGTTTTATGGGTTAACAAACTGATTTCCCCCTCCCCTCACAAAATGATAAGCAAATTAGTTCTTACTTCATATATTTAAACAAATACATGTATATTTGTATGCATTCTTCCTGATAAGCTGCTGAGAATGAGGGGGAGGAGAGACAGAGGGATAACAATTAAACAAAAAAATTATAAAGCAGGAGGAAATGTACTGTAGTAAGAAAAAAGTCTTCATGCTGTCAGACCAAATTGCTGATGAAGTGTTTTCCCAACAAATCCCAAGAGAGTGGCTCAAGATTTTCCATGAGCTGAGCTCAAAGACATGTGAGCTGAGAGGTCAAAATGGAACAGCCCCGCAGTCTCTGTGAGAAATGCCCACCAACACAGGATAAGCTTATTGGAAAGCATTCATCTGATGGTTAAGTGAAATTGTGGAGAATGTTGGTTTTCTAGGATCAGAAAGAAACAGAATTTTGGAAAGTTTGTAGTCAATGTTATCTGAGAGGTTAACATAGTTGAGTCATGATAAAAACTGTTATTTGTTAAGATTCAGTTTCTTGATCATGGAAATAAGACAGCGGGACTTAAAAAGCTCCTCTTGTAGGTTAATCACGTAATAATAACACACTCAAATTTTTAAAAGGATTACTTTAGTCTTCAGATATGATGGCAATTTTGAAATTGCATTCATACTATTCCAGTCAACGGTAAGAAGACCACCTCTGGAGAGGGAACATCCAAGAAAGACGTTGAAGCATTAGAAAAAGATTCCTCTAACATTCTAAAAAAGACATTGAAAAAGCAGCAAGCAGTTCAAAGCAAAAGCCAGGAGGGTACTAAAAGGTCTGGAAGGTGAAGTTGTAAAATGAAAGCTTAGAAGTATTAAGAGGTTAGAGGGAAGGAGTCAAGAGAGCAAAACTGGATACACTGCATGCTGCATTACATGCATTTAAACAGGCATTTATATCCCTTAAGGCAGAGGAAGCTTACTTGGTGCTGTCCACATATTTCAGGGGGCGAAAAATCACATCAATTCCAGGTGTTATGACCAGTGGCCAGAAAGGAACCCACTGAATTCAGATACAAGGAAAATCTCACAACCTTCAAATCTCCTTCATTCAGGCAATGTAGTCCCCCCTCCCCCACACACACAGAGAGAGACAAAGAGATAGACAAGACAGAGACAGAGAAGCAGAGGGAGAGCTTCAGCTATCCTGCTGCCACAGACAAATCCTATAGCCATTCCAATTCTTCCTAAAACATCTCCCCCTTCTGCTTTTTTAATCAGTTACGTGGACTCCAGTGTGGGACATACAGGAATGGTTGTTGCAGATGGACAGGTTAACTACCGGTATTTCCTCTCTTTCACCCCATCATTTCATGTCAGCAATGAATAGTTCTGCATTATGGAAGCATCTTTCATTTTGGCAGACAAATCTCTCAAAGTATATCAGAGCTAGTGCTGATACTGCTGTACACTCAGCCACTGGCTAAAGGAAGGCTCGGGAAAGAGAAGGAGATAATGTTTTGCAATGGAAATGGAGGCAGGTTGTTGGTACATGGGCAGCAGAAGTAGGGCCAAAACAAAAGGGGGAAAAAATCAATTTAATTTTATTTGTCCAAGTTTTGTCAAATATGGAGCTGGATCAAGAGTAAAACTGGCAGGTGTGAGTGAGTGACCAAAGACCTGCCCTTCTTTATTCACGTTCAATGTGTGCAATGTGCACTAAAAAGAGGTAGGAGAGACGCAACCTCCTCTAGAACTGAGGACACACTTCCTGACAGTGAGAACAATAAACCAGTGGAACAGCTTGCCTTCAGACGTTGTGGGTGTTCCATCACTGAGGCTTTTAAGAAGGGACTGGACAGCCACTTGTCTGGAATGACATAGGGTCTCCTGCTTGTGCAGTGGGTTGGACTAAAACAGATATGTCAAACACAAGGCCCGGGGGCCAGATCCGGCCCACAAAGTGGTCTCATGTGGCCCGCGAAGCCATCCTGGAAACAGGGAGGGAACGGCCCCCACTGCCTTGGCCCCGGCCCAGAGACCCTCCTTCTGCCAGAGACCCTCAGATCTGTCCCACTCCTGCCCAGGCCCCCATAGGCACCCTTGATGCGAATGATGTAGAGCTGGCCACGCCCACCCACTAGGCCATACACACTTAGGCCACGCCCACCCTGGCCATACCCACCCGGCCCCCTGAGGGCAACCGCAATGCTGATGCGGCCCTCAATGAAATTGAGTTTGACACCCCTGGACTAAAAGAACTCCAAGGTCCCTTCCAGCTCTGTTCTTCACTTATGCCAGACATTTTGACACTATTGGCTCCCTCCTTTGTCAGATGTCCCTGTGTGGAGGATTCTCTCATCTTTGTTTGAGTAATTGAACTAACTTTCAAAGAAAATTCCATAATCTTCACTTCAGAGGTTTTTAAAACAGCCCCTGTCCTGGCTTTTTCCTCATACAGAACCTATTTATATAGAAGGAAGAATGGGAATGTGCCAGGAATATTTGACATTTTGCAAGGTATTGTCATTTCAGGACACTCAGCTGTACAACCAAAAAAAAAATCACAACATTTTTATATAGAGATCTGAAAAAAACTGTCAGTGTCACATTCACCTCCTCTCTCCACACATTTTCCTTTGAAATAATGTTCACACATCTATGAAGGATATCTTAGGGTTAGCTTGCATCTTCTATTACTTGTATTTACATCCCTTCTTAATGCCAATTAATCCAGGTATATATCAGGAACAAACTATAGTCTTTCCAGAGACAGTCAGACTACAGCTCCATTCCTAACTAATACCCTGATTAGTGTTCTGTACCAGCCTGCTACCGGCCCTGCAGAAAAGGCAGGGACAACCCCTTGTACAATAAGGCAAGAGGCTGGAATTACGCCTGCCAAATTTATAGCTACAAAAACAAACAAGACACGAACCAAGAAACCGGAGCTTTAAGGAACACGAACTATCCAAGCGGTTGCCTTCAGCAAACCAGCCCTCCCCACACATTCCCCTTATATAGAGTTCAGGGCGTGGCTTCTCTCTGCCTCCTTCCGAGAAGCCCCATTACCTTCCTCTGTCTGCTCCTAATTGACTGCCTCCTGCGTCGGGCGTCCTTGAACAGGGCCAGCTGTGGGTCATCTTCATCCACGCTGTCAGGCTCACACAGCTGGGTCTCCGTGGTGACCAAGTGGGAGGGGCCTGGCTGAGGGCTCTCATCAGCAAGATCTTCAACCCCCACAGCAAGGTCTTCAACCCCCTCAGCAAGGTCTTCAACACCCCCCTCCTCCTCCTCCTCTGAGTCATCCGACCCAACTGCCGAACCCACAGGCTGACCCTGAATCACAACACTTAGTTAGGTTTCATGGGAATCATAGTTTGGTAATATCTGGAAGGTCATGTGTAGTCTATTTTTAGTAAATACACAATTTCCAAGAAACCTATCATCCAGATATTGACCAGATCTAGACCTGTTTAGTTATGTCTTGACAATGAAACATTTTGTTTCTCAACTCTGTTCTGTGTTGTGCATCTTGTGTCTTCATTGGTAAACACTGAATCCATTCACTGGACACATTTGCATGGGCATTTGAAGAAACCAAACAAAATACCTTAGATTTGCTAAGAAAATAAGTTATTATGGCCTCCTCAGAATGGTCAATTTCTCCTGCAAAGCAATGTTCTCTGCCCTTTATTTGTCCATTAACAAAGTTATTCTGAAATGCTCATCAAAGGATAGAAGGTTTAAATAATGGACATGCTCCTTATTGTCCTTTCCGCTGAGATCACAGGTGCATGACCTTGTCCCCAGTGCAAAAAAAGCTGTTGTCATGGAAACTCCTTGGGATGCTGAATTGACAAGTGACATTTAATCCAGCAGAGACACCTCTCTATTGCTTTTCCTTCCATCAGAAGAACAGTTTTGACCAAGGGTTAGCATTTAAAACTGAGTTCATGGCATTTTAATGAGTAGGATGGTACATAGGATTAGAATATATGCACCAAGTTGTTTTTTAAAAAAAAAGGATTGTGATTGTAAAAAAAAAGCAACTTACATATTCATAGAGGAAGACTGGTATCAATGGTATTGTAGTTTAATTTTGGACTATTGTTCAGTAGTGTTACAGGGAATTAAGAACACATTCTTCAGTTATTAAAGGAGACAGTGGCTTGAGATTTCATAACATTCAACTAGCAGTTTGAAGAAAGTTTTCTCTGGGTTTTTTATTCATTTATTCAGATATTTAACAATCCTGCCTGAATGTTTAAACTAAACTGTAAACTTGAATATAGTGTGGCCTGTCAACTTTTTTTTCACTTTTTTCTAAAGAATTAAGATTAGAAATTGGCGATTCCTGCCCCATGGGCGACATGCCATCCCCTGCAATATCACCCCCTCCTTTTGGGGGGGTGGGGGAATCCTCAACTTCCACCAAAAGAAGAAATTTTCGAACTATATTCTTCCATTAACAAATCTCCTGATTCTGATTAATTAATCTCAGGCCTGCTGCATCTCTTTTTTTGTAGTACCCATCTAGAACTGATTTCTATAAAATACAGTTGCAATTATACAGTAGTCAACTCATTAAAGAGAAGAAAATCTGTTCCTTTCCTTCAGGAAAAGGTACTTAACAATTGGCCTTTTTCAAGTATTTACATGATATTTAGTAATTAATCAAGAGGAAAGGCCAGAAAGAGAAAATTAATACTTAAAGCTAAATAGATAAATTAAAAAGTTATTTCACAGGAATAATAGGAGTAAAAATAGACATTTTATTTAATAGAATTAAATAAATTTTAATAACTAGAAATAGAATAATAAAATATATTAAAATAAAATTTTCTATTCAATTTATTTAATGGAAGTAGCAGTATAATAACATAAAACTTTTCCTAATAACAGTGTGCTAGAAGTTGTTCCAGCTTCAGGAAAATCATGTGAAAAACAGTATTTAAGTGATTTGTAAAATTTCAAGAGGTTAGACCAGAGGCAATCAAGGAAGAGTCAATTCTACAGAGTAGGAGATAAATGGGGAACAAACTTGAGATGGTCATTTTTACACAAGGAAGAATTAATCACTCTGAATTCTACAATCAAGGCAAGTTGAGAAGAACATGCTTTGCAATCAAATTATTCAGATCAGTAGGAGTTCCTATCTGCACAGACAAGGAGGTCAGCCCAGCAATTTTAACTGATCATGCTTCTGAACACCCAATCGGTGTAAGGTTTGCTGAAAAAAAGATAAAGGAGTGAATCAGGAGAGGTTGGGGATCACATGAACTGCTGTATTCTTTCTCTGCACCGGTGGACAGAGAATAAAATAAGGAACATGTGCCAACACACTACTAGAATAATGAGGCAGGACACCACAAAGCACGAATTAGCACTTTTTAAAACTTAATTATGAAAAAACATGTGCAATTCATTCTAAACAGATGATTTTATTCAATCTTTCGCTGCTTTTAGCATTGTACCATTTAAGCGGTACCCTGAATGGGTAGAAAAATCTGATTCCTTACAAATGTTTTGAACTTCCAATTTCATTCCCCCATCCAACACATCTCTCAAAAGAACTGTGGCAATTGTAATTTAAAATACCTAAAAAATTATTAAGTTACTTTTCCCTGGACTACTAGAAACCTCTATAGAATAGAAGTCAAGTGATGAAAAAGACATGGTAAGCGAGGTATGTTTATTATTATTATTATTATTATTATTATTATTATTATTATTATTATTATTATTATTATTATTATTATTATTATTATTATTATTTTATTTGTATACCGCCCTTCTCCCGAAGGACTCAGGGCGGTGAACAGGGCAAACATATAAAAATACAAGACTACAAATATTAAAAAAGATTAAACAAAGTGCCCAAAACTAACAACAATAAGTTAAAATGCACTAAAACAATATTAAAATCCAAACCCATCACCCATCAGGCCAGGCCGGCTTGTTCGAACAAGTAGGTCTTCAGATCGCGTTGGAAGGAGCGAAGGTCGGGCGCCATCCGGAGCTCAACCGGCAAACGGTTCCACAAATCCGGCACGCCCACAGAGAAGGACCTCCCCCTGGGGGCCACCAGACGACATTCTCTGACCGGTGGCACTTAGATAAAAACGTATCCGGTTCTGAAAAAAGAAACCTTCAGTTATTCTGAGGGCTATTAAAAATCCATAGGATGCTGTAAATAATGCCATCCTCATGGCAATTCCTCCAAGTGAACCATTTTTAAAATACTTAGTGTTTTTATATTAATTACATTTATACTCTGTCCTTCAAATCAGAGAGCTCAGTGTGGTATAACATGAACAGCATCTTTAGGTCTCCTGAGATTCTGGATATGAGAGTATTTGAGTTTCTATTTCCTTTTTCTTCTAGTGTTTTGCCTGCCAGTATAGTGTCCATTTTGTTTCTCTTGGATCATTCAAGTGTGGATCCATTGGTTGCAGCATAAATTGACTGACTGGCATGTTGCCCAAGCCTCACTCAGACATCATGGGCTGAGAGAGAGTAACAGGCCCAAAGTCACCCAGCCAGCTTTCATGCCTAACCCACAATTCACAGTCTCCTGGTTTATAGCCTGGAAACTTCACTTCTAGACCAACTAGCTCTTATTTAAGTTTCCATATGCTTACAGCTGGTCTTCAACATACAACTATAGTTGAGTTGGAAATTATAGTTTTAGGTTGTTGTGGTTATAAGTTAAGGCATCACTTAACTATACCCAGACATTTTTTGTGCTGGTCATTAAGTGAACACCATGATCATTATGCAAATGCTGTGGTGATTAAGTGACACTGCAGTCATTAAAAAATCAATTTTCCTTAATGGCATTCTTTGCCAGCCAAACACATCCCAAATTGTGGACACTTGACCACGGGCTGCTGCAAATAGCTATAAAGGTAAGCTGGTTGCCAAGCTCCCAAAATATTAACAAGTGAGTATGGCTGGGTATGTGATTGTTGTAACTTTGAAAATGAGTTATTAGGAAACAAATGAAGGATTCAGAGATATATGACTTCCTCCAACCATCCTCAGTAAGGAAAAGTATGGATAACTGCTGGATAACTTAGAAGACATAAAATACACTAGGTACAGATTGGTTAAATAAAAGTTATAGAGAGTGGTGGTAACTTTCTTTTTTCTTTCCAGAAAAAGAAATTTGACTGCTTGTTGCTTGACTTTGTTGGTGTACATATTTTAAGAGCCAAACCATCTTTGTGTTAGATACTTGAAACAGAGAATTGCTAAATTTTGCTGTCTTATATTCTTAAAGTTAAAACCACTACTAAAATTAGACATTTTCAGCAATGCTGGAAGCTTTATCTGGCTTTGCAATTCATATTGGGGTGGAAATGAAGGACTCAAAAGTAGCTACAGAAACCTTACTTTAGGGGCTTATCTTGCAACCCATTCAATTTATTATTATACCTGCCAGAGCAGAATATATTGTAAAAAATTTTTTTTAAAAAAATGTGTGGCTCATAAGATAGATGCCTTATTTATTAGCTACATCATTGAAATAATTTTGAGAAAGGAAAACAAGGTATATTTCTTTAGGAGGTCAGAGAAAGTTTTGAACTTAGGTGAAAACATCAAAATACCTGTGCAACTAATGTCTTATTTATGAATTTGCCATATTCAGTGTTCATTGTTCAATCTATGTCTACAGTCGGCAAAGAAAAGGAAAACAATCAGGACCCAGCAGACAAAATCTAGAGAATCTCACAAACAACAGGAATTGAAGGAGGAACCAAGGAGGCAAACTGGGGATGAAATTGAATAGTTTGGGTTTTTAAAAAATAAAAAAATAAGCACCCTGAATTTCCAAGAGTGAAGAGTGGGGGCATTATAAGAACTGAATAACACTATGCAACAGTATTTTCTGACCCAGAATGTGAATTGATGGTAAGCTCTTATATAAAAATTTTCTCCAGCCATACTCAGTGGTGGGATTCAAATATGTTAACAACCAGTTCTCTGTGTGGATGCCACTTCTGGAAGTCCATTCTGGGCCTGGGCAACAAAAAATTAGCTACCGGTTCTGATGAAGTTGTGCAAACTGACTGAATCCCACCACTGGCCAAACAGGTTCCATTCCAAGAGCTTCCAGGTAAATTAGTGGTTTTAAGTTGCTTGTTTACCATTCTGTTTCCACTGAAATCACAGGATGCAAAGTGAATTTGCTCTGCACAACATCCCGTACATTTCAGATTTTCACCTAATTTCAGTCCAGATATGAATTAGGAGATGGAAGATTCCTTCTTATCATCTTTGTCATCAACTGCCTTCAGATCATTTGGTAATGCTCCTGAGCCTATTCCTCCTCTGAAGAGAATTTGTCAGATTGATAACTTCCAGGCATTATTAATCTGAATAATATTGGTTTTTTTTTGTTCGTATTGTGGGAAGTCATCTCCCCAGAGAAGAAAATATTAAAAGGGCAGGAAAATACATTTCCCAAGCAGAAACCAACTCTATAGAAATGCAGATGTAAACCATTCAGGAAGGTTGAAGCTAAGAAGACTTCTGAAATCTACATACCCCAGCCCCAGGGAGGTGGGCTTGGACAGACAACCAGCAAGAATCCTAGAGTGGTACACCTAGGCTCAGGACAGAATACATGACAAAGGAAATACAAAGCTTGAAACAGGAAATAACTCCAGACAATAGAGTCCAAGGGGTATAAAAACCCACTACACACATGTGCTCAGCCCTTCTTTTCCTGTTGGATCCATCTTTCTGTCTGCCTTTCCTCTGCAAAAAACTACAACCTTCTTCCCAAAGCAGTTGCCATGTTTATTCCCCGCTTGGAGGAACCATGATGGAGACTTTTCTTCCTACAATATCTTAAACATGTGAGACAGAAGACATTTATGCAGTCGTTCATTCTGGAATCCCAACTTTTTTTCACTCAAGGCTTGAACAAGAATTTGACACAATAGAAGACCCTTGGATACAATATCCTTGCCTAAAATTTACAAGTATGCTCTGACCACTTTTATCTTATTTTAAGCCAAAATGGAGATTCACAGAGCATATCAATTAACAAGGCTGTCCCTAGATAAAGGTAAAGGTAAAGGTTCCCCCGCACATGCGTGCTAGTCGTTTCCGACTCCAGGGGCCGGTGCTTATCTCCGTTTCAAAGCCAAAGAGCCAGCGCTTGTCCGAGGACGTCTCCGTGGTCATGTGGCTGGCATGACTAGACACCAAAGGCACACGGAACGCTGTTACCTTCCCACCACAGTGGTCCCTATTTTTCTACTTGCATTTTTATGTGCTTTCGAACTGCTATGTTGGCAGAAGCTGGGACGAGTAACAGGCGCTCACTCTGTTACACGGCACTCGGGATTCAAACCGCCAAACTGCCGACCTTCTGATCGACAAGCTCAGCATCCTAACCCACTGAGCCACCACTGTCCCTACCCTCCAATTAATGATATGAAGGATCCAAAGCAAAGAAACAGAATTAGGAAACTTAAAGGAAAAAGAAGTCCCAGATACTTCATCATACTTAAATGGACATAAAAAACCTCCATTTCCATAAAAGCAAAAACAAGACAATATGCGTGTGTGTGTGTGTGTGTGTGTCTGTGTGTGTGTGTGTGTGTGCACGTGCGTGTTTAAGAAAGGGAGGGAGAGAGAGGGAGAGAGCCTGTCCTTCAAATCCACACTTTTAAAATGTATTAGTACAAGATAATAAAGAAAAGGAAAATAAAATGCCTACAGTGGCATTTGCTTTTGTGGATGTATGCATGTATTTTGCTTGTTGGAATTTTCTCTCTTAATCTCTAGTAACCTTTCAAACATAAGTAAATATTTTACTCTTCAGTACTAGAGCTACTCTTCTTTCCTTCCTTCCTTCCTTCCTTCCTTCCTTCCTTCCTTCCTTCCTTCCTTCCTTCCTTCCTTCTCCCCCCCCCTCCATTTCTTTTGTCATTTCATTTTCATTTCAGTGTATGTGGACTGCGGGCTCAGCAGTCACCGAAGTCTGAAGTGACTCTTGGGACCTCCTCACTGTTCTATATGCAAATGGCCCTGCACCTGGGCAGCGGAGCGGGCTTGCCGACAGTTTAGTTATGCAAATCTGATTGATCGAGAGCATATTGCAGAAGAACACACGCCGGCCTGAGACACTGGCAGCTATATTTCACTGGCTAAATTCCCGAAGAAGGGGAGGGGAAAAAAATTAAATGCCAAGCGTTTTGATGCATCTTTCTTTCAACCCCTGAAGTGCAATAGGGTTCATTTCAGTATGTTTTTCAACACTTTGTTTAAATGTTGCTAATGTACTTGATTGTGTTGTTTGCTGAGTTAACAGAAGGACTGGGATTTTTTCTTCTGTTTTAAAAGTTATAATAAAAGGAGGAAGAGGGACAGAAATCCAAAATTTAGAATAACTATGATGTCAGAGCCCAATAATCTGATAATATAAATGGATAACAGCAATAGTAAAATAGAATTAGGTTCCATACCATAAAGATTGCAGAGATAAACTGATTTAATAATACAGGTTGTTCAGAATTTATGGTTTAACACCAATAAAAAACCCTGCAGATAAGGATTGTATTTGTCATAAGCATTTCAAAATGCCTTTTCTATTAATCAAACATCTGTATATGGGGGCGGGGAATAAAAGGAAAATGTAGGTCCTATCCTATTCTCAGTTGCCACTGAGTAATGTAGAGTTGCATTCTCAATTTTTGCATTCTCCTATTATGTGGCCTTCAATCTCAGAATTCTCAACAGCTCCTATTCCAACTAAGAAATTTGAGGAATTGAAATTTAGATATCCAGAAAGTGTCTTTGGGATAAGATGGGCTATAGAATTTAGCAACATGACAGTCACAACACTTACTTTTGTTTTAATTCCACCATACCCCATTACCCAGATGTACTATACAGAAGGCACCTGAAGCAATGAGTTCAATGTGGCTGTGTCACCCAGGGATTTTCCAAGCCATTGTATCCATGTGCTCAACCAACAGATCCCAAAGTGCAATGGGAAGGCACCTACCCCTACGGCTTTCATATTGGTCCAGGCATACTACCAATGAAGCAGCTACTGTCAGGTAAGACGGTACTACTAATAGTTCTCAAAGTTAACCAGGTGAGATTCAAGATACTAGTAATGGTGTTTAAAGCCCTACATGGCAGGGGTCCGGAGTACCTTAGGGAACACCTGCTGCCGGCGTCAACTTCCCTCCACCCTGTGCGTTCCCACAGAGAGGGACTCCTCAGGGTGCCACCGGTCAGAGAATGTAGATTGGTGGCCCCCAGGGGGAGATCTTTCTCTGTGGGCGCCCCGGAGCTATGGAACCAATTACCGGTTGAGCTCCGGACGGCGCCCGATCTTCGCTCCTTTCGCCGCGATCTGAAAACATACCTGTTCGAACAAGCCGGCCTGGCCTGAGGGGGGATTGGTGGGGTTTTTTACTATCATTTTATTGGGGTTTTATTAATGTACCAACTGTTTTATGGGCATGTATTTAATTATCTTTTAATTTTTGTAACTCTGTGTTTTATTCTTGCCCTGTACACCGCCCTGAGTCCTTCGGGAGAAGGGCGGTATAGAAATATTAATAAATTAAATTAAGACCTCCTCAAGGTGAACACAATCACAGATGTTTAAATGGATATTTCTATGTTGTAGTCTGTGCAACAGTATGGGAATTAGAACATAGGACAATAGATTTGGAAGGAACCTTGGAGGTCTTCTAGTCCAACCCCCTGCTCGAGCAGGAGAGCCTGTGTTACTTCAGTCAAATGTTTGTCCAGTCTCTTTTTGAAAGCCTCCAGTGATGGAGCACCCACAACTTCTGAAGGCAAGCTATTCCATTGATTGTTTGCTCTCACTGTTTGAAATTTTCTCCTTAGTTCTAGGTTGCTTTTCTCCATGGTTAGTTTCCCTCCATTATTTCTTGTCTTGCTTTTTGGTGCTTTGGAAAACAGTTTGACCCACTCATCTTTGTAGGAGCCCCTCAAATATTGGAATTGTTTGCCATGGTCTTCTTAAAAATATTATTTTTACCTTCCAATCTATCTTATATCTCCAGGCTTAACTATCCAAATAATAACCCCATTCAGTCCTCTTTAACTTTTTTAAATCAGCCAAGGTCAGTGGGGTGCTGCAATTTTAGTTTTTGCTTAACTGCATTGAGAAAAAGCCATAGAGCCTTGACATATATCTACAAATACACACACACACACACACACACACACACATGTTCCTGTTCATGAAACTGTCAGTAATCTGTGGGCTTGCCTCTTTGTTGTAAAGCTTCCTAGTGTGTTATCCTGGAGATAAATCTGGTTAACAACAAATAATGAGGCAAGTGGCAACATACTAATAGCAAAATAGCTAAGGAGGTGTAAGCTGATAGGCAACTAACATGATGATTTGGCTTCACAGACAAAACTTTAAATCTTGGTTGCTGTGCATTGCTTTAGCCCCAGTTATAAACTACCTTTTTATATGAACACAACATGCTAATTGAATTAGACTGGAGCTCAGTCTCAATTTACATTTCAAACCATTAATTGATTTTTAAATATCAGCACTGTTTTGATAATTTAGATTATGCAGCTTTAGCATCAAAATACAAACATACACATGTAAAAATGTATTAGGCATACCTTGCATTTCTGAAAGAGAAATAAGGTTGTTCACATTAAAGCTATCATCCTAATTTTTTTTCCAGAAATTAAGGTTTATTGATTCTACTGAAGATATTTTTTTATGTAATTGCAGTTCTACAGTATGCTACTTTTCAAGTTCAGGTTCAATTATAATTTCCAAGTATTGGCAGAAACTTATTTTCCAATTAATATTCCTGCACTCTTCTCTCCCTGTTATCATTAGCAGCCGCATTATTCTTAGAGGCACCGCTATCCCATGACCCCTAACATGTGTTGATTGTGTCCAAATTCCCATCTTTACACATATATATATTTACTTCTGTTTGCATGCATTCTAAAAACTGTCCAGAAAATTATGGATAATTATGGATAAAAAAAACACGGTGGCTCAGTGGGTTAGGACGCTGACCTTGTCAATCAGAAGGTCGACAGTTTGGCGGGTCAAATCCCGAGTGCCACGTAACAAAGTGAGCACCTGTTACTCGTCCCAGCTTCTGCCAACCTAGCAGTTCGAAAGCACGTAAAAATGCAAGTAGAAAAATAGGGACCACTCCAGTGGGAAGGTAACAGCATTCTGTGCACCTTTGGCATCTAGTCATGCCCGCCACATGACCACGGAGACGTCCTCGGAGAAGCGCTGGCTCTTCGGCTTTGAAACGGAGATGAGCACTGGCCCCTAGAGTCGGAAACGACTAGCACGCATGTGTGGGGGAACCTTTACCTTTGCCTATGGATAAAAAACAAAATCAGCCTCTTAAAACACAGATCAAGAAATATTTCAATAGGCCAACCCAAAATTATCAACTCTGTTGTAGTTTTCAAGTCCTACTTACATACCTGTTTCTCAGAGAGCTTCTACTGCTCTGGTGCCCTTCTGCTAGATGTTTCCACTTCTTCTGAGCATTATTTTAGAGGGGTTCATACGTCATGTATTAAAAGAATGTAGGATGGGACCCACTTGGGCAGGCCTTATTCTTTACTGCATCTATTTCCCATCACTCATGATCACATGCTTATCTGCCATGTATTTTCTAGTGTGGGAAAGCGATCTATGCACACAGTGATGTAGCTGCACAGGACTCTCACACACAAGAAGAAGTCATCAGAATTTCCCTTTGTGGAAATGAGGTGTTTGATATTGAGAAGAGGGATAATCTTTCTTTAACTGTTTCAGTCACTAGTGTGTGACATAAATAAATAATGTACAATATATTCAACCACTTCCAAAAGGAAGTCAGCCATTCCAAACTACACAATGAGGGTTAAAAAAGGCCAGTGAATCTAAATTGGAGCTAAACTCAAAGATGGGCTGGAACAGTTGTATTCTAGAGCAGCGCTCCCCAACCTTTTTGGCTTGCCAGCCCAATGGGGGCAGGGGATGATTCCATGTGAGCGGCAGGTGTGCCTGTTCATGCACCCAGCTCCATTTGCACAAGCAGTGTGCATGTTCTGCACTTGCACAAATGGAGCTTTGCACAATCACCGGCACTTGCACAAGTAGAGCTGCACACATGAGCATGTTGTGATTCAGGGTCAGCCTGTGGGTTCGGCAGTTAGGTCGGACGACTCAGAGGAGGAGGGGGGTGTTGAAGAGCTTGCTGAGGGGGTTGGAGAGCTTGCTGAGGGGGTTGGAGAGCTTGCTGATGAGAGCCCCCAGCCAGGCCCCTCCCATCTGGTCATGACGGAGACCCAGCTGTGTGAGCCTGACAGCGTGGATGAAGATGACCCACAGCTGGCCCTGTTCAAGGACGCCCGACGCAGGAGGCAGTCAATCAGGAGTAAACAGAGGAAGGCAATGGGGCACCTCGGAAGGAGGCAGAGAGAAGCCACGCCCTGAACTGTATAAAAGGGGAATGCATGGGAGGGCTGGTTTGCTGAAGGCAACCGCTTGAATAGTTCCTGTTTCATAGCTCCTGTTTCATGGTTAGTGTCTTGTTTTGCTCTGTTTTATGTTAATAAATTTGGCAGGCTTAATTCCAGCCTCTTGCCGTTTGTAAAGGGGTTGTCCCTGCCTTTTCTGCAGGGCCGGTAGCAGGCTGGTACAGAACAGAGCACTTATGTGGCCCAGTTCCAAATGGGCCATAGCCCAGTATCATGCCCTGACCCGGGAGTTGGGAAGTCCTGTTCCAGAAAACTGAAAAGCTTGCTCCTAACTTTCATGGTCTTTCAGTTGGTCCTAACTAAAGTGTAGCCCTGTTGGGACTTGCAGTGTGATTGACTGACAGTATCTAATTGTATGGAGTGTGTTTTAAGCTAAGATAAAATGTTTAATCTCTATGGCTTCTTCAAACACAGCTTAATAAACAAGAGATGCTATCCCTTATACACTTAAAAATTGTATTGCCTTTTGACAAAAGTTATTTTTATTTTTTAAAAGTAATATATTCTAAATTGCTGTAATCCACATTAGAAAATGAATAAAGCAAACGTGTATTTTAGAGCTGAAAGAAGCTTGATATTGATGCTTGGCTGGTCTTTTTAAAAGGGTGGGTCTGTGTCCTGCTGATAACTAGGCAGATAGATATAAATATATAAATGAAAGAGAGACAGAGAATGCTTTTGTCAGTCGCTAATCTATACTTCTGTCACTCTCCCACAATAAAAAAATAAAATAAAATATAAAATAATAAAGTAAATAAAATAAATTAGGACATCTGACAATCAAAGCCTAGCAAAAGGGTCAAATATGTAGATCCTGGGAAAGGTCAAGTTTAATCTCTGCCCACGATGCCCTAATGCATCCCTCACAACAGCTGACTAACAAAAGGGGCTCAGCACTGTGACTGACAGAATTCTTAATTGTATCCACTCATTCATGACAATTTGATTAAAATATTACGCCAAAGTCTCACCCCCTGTTTGCTTCGATCCTCCAAATCTAATTTTGAATTTTCAGAAAGGAGATTACCTCCACAAGCATGACTGGGATGCTATTAACTTCTACTTAATCTTTATTACTGATGTGAATTTAACATATGTATGGCTTCGTCTCGCTCCTGTTGTTTTTCTCTCTAAAGTAACGTCTAGGCAATATACAAGTGGCGGACATTAATTTTCACTTTGATATCCTGTCATTCCAAAGCTCATACTTTCATATGAGAACTTAAAGATGCACTGTCCTAATACCATAGCCCAATTAGAAAGCTTTGCATGCACACACAAACTATGGAAGAGCCTTCACGCTTCACGATATTAGAACTTGACTACACATAGTTTGATCTGTCGCTTATCTGTTAGGGTCAATAAATGTAATCAGGAGGATATTCAAATAAGACATTTTTAAAAAATTGTGTCCCAAACTGACAAAACTGGAATTTGGATTACCAGTAGGTCATCATTGTCTGACTTATGTTTCAAATGACAATTATGGCAGAAAGCATTCACACCTCAACATTATACTTCAAAATCTCTAAATAATATCCTTTTAGCCTCCTGAAATATAGTTCCTTTGAAGACACTTTTTTTTCCTGAGATGGCACTGTATCAGCTTTTCTCATCACCTATAGAAGCTAGATGTGCAGAAATTCTCCTTGATGTTTGGTGGCCATTCCTCATACTCTCATGCCTTCAGCAACAAAATCTAAAATATTATGGAAGATATAAAATCCTGCAATAAATAGGAGAAGTAAAAGGGGAAAAAACAAAGAAAAAATAAAGAAAAACAGAAATTTCATCAGCTCCAGCTAGGATAACCATTGGCAAGAGATTATGAGCTACAATTTAAAACATTTGGAGAAAATATGACTGTGGGTTTTTAACACTAGCAATAACAATGAAGAATACTGAACAACAATGAGACAAAAAGCTGTTTCAACCAAAATTATTCCTTGGATCCATGAACACAAAGACGCTTCTCCCCTCCCCAGATCATTCAGTCCATAGCATAAGATCAACTGAGAATGTTTACTTATGAACCAAACTCTGGATCTGATTTGTAATATGATATAGCAGAGTCTTCTTGCTGATGACCCTGAAATTATGGAATTCTGTCTCTGGGAAAGTATGATTGGGTCCCATACTGTCCAGTTTCAAACAACAATTTAAGAAGTACTTGTTCACTGACTATTTCTGGGGTAAAAACTCCTTCAAATACATTTTATATTAATAGGGCTAAACAATTTAGCTAATGAACTGAAGCTGCTACAATATTGTTCAGTCCTGTTCACATATCTACTTCCCTAGATATACCATATGGACATGGTATAAGAACTACAGAATAGTTGTGAATGGAATAATTAGGGCTTCTGAGGAGACCCTGATGCAGCACAGACCAGATGCTCCCCAAAACTACCTCTGAGGAGATCTAGCTAATGATTGTTGGAAGACCTTTTAGTTATACTTAATTATAGTTTTCTGTTTATTTAGTGACCATTATTTCAGTGGGATATTTACACATGTTATAAACAAACAAACAAATAGTTGTGAATCTAGTTTTAGTGCAGAACTAAGAGCTTGTTATTATAAACAATGAGCCCCACCAGAATGAGATGCCAGAGACCAGGACTTTCAGCATCCCAAAGGTGATCTTTCATGGGGCAATTGGCCTTTCTTGTTTTTCTTTTAAAAGACTTTTAGCATTTCTTTAGACATAGAAACTTTGTAGGGATTTTGGGTCAAGCAGCTCACATTTACAATCAGTTGCAGCATCAAGTGGTAATGTGACTGTGATTTGCAACAGTTTTTGCCAGTTTCTTGCAAAAATCGCCATTGGTTAAGCTAGATTCACATTTAGAATTGCATGACTCCACTTGCAATCATGTGACTCAACTGATGACCACAGTAAATATAGGCATAAAATTGATTCTGGTCACATGATGACTCAACTTACTACCGCAACCAATTATGGTGAAAATTCCAATGCCAACTGGGATTGTAAGAGAGGGCGTACCTGTAAATATAATAAATAGGAGGAAGGACCATTTATGTACACCACCTTGAGCTCCATCACAAAAGGCTAGGAATAAATCTAATCAATCAATCAATGTCTAAAGAATAAAATTAACTATATTTAATTTTATTTAAATTTAACATAAAATGAAAACCCCTCACATTTGTTTTTTTGCTGGGAAATCCCACTATATCAGAGTGCAGTCTATGGCATACACCTCCAAGACTAAGGGCAGTTATCACCCTGGAAAAAGACTCAACTAAGGGCTTCCAGTGACCCTGATGCTAAGCAGGATTTTCAACTATCTTCTCTCCAGTCCCTGTCTATCCAGAATACTATAGTTCCCAGTTTGAAGGAGGGACATCTTGTAACAACTTTGACTGATCCAAAGATATAAGCCTGCAATTGAGGGATCTAATCTAGATGCATTCATTTATTCATCTAGGTTCCTAATGCCTGCAGTATCCCAATGTGTGTAATCAAATGGGCGAGGCAGTTCAAATTCACTTCCCCTAGATTGTTATGCCCCCTACCTGCCAATGACATAACTCTAAATAACAAAAGGGTTTTTTTACTCTAAAAACCAATGAGATAATTATCTGATATGTTTCAGTGCTACGTACAGAGAAATGAAACTAATTTTTGTCTTCAAAGGAACTTGGCAGCTGCTTAAATATGCAGCCAACCTTTGAATAAAACAACCCACTTTCTCCTTGATGCTTGCCAAATGGCTTGCTGTTATTTTCAGCTGATGTGTGCCTGTATGTAACTGGTTCACAGCCACCAACATCTATTGTCAGTGTGATGAATAGCCAACAACAATTTAAAGAAGCAGGCTGCTATCTGTTTTATTCTCTTGTTCGGAAGCACCAGGAACAACGGTGTGTTTGCTATACATGATAGGAAAATGGGATTTTCTGATTAATATCCTATCAACAACTTTCATCCCAACCAAATCCCAAGGATGATGAATAAATGAATGACATGTTGTGCTGCCAGCTCTGATATTATGACCACTCTATCGGAAGGGTCAAGGTTGTAAGTTCAGTTTTCTTATTCAGTGAATATTACCTGAGAAGGTTGCATAAATCTAACTTCTTTATTCACAGACATGAAATTCAAAATATAAAAATGCTTGAGTTAAAGCAGTTTCAATATTGCTGGTGTGTTTGTTAAAGTATTTATTAAACCTTGGGTGACAATTTTTGTACAATCTTGGCAGAGGAGGAGGGGGGTCTTTAAATTTATTTATTTATTTGTTTGTTTGTTTGTTTATGTTTCACATTTCTCTCACACCACAATGCAGAGATTCTAGGTGGCTTATATAGAATACAATAATCAAATAAACATTTGTAGAAGAATTTTTTATAAGAACATCAACCAAGAACAAGAATAGAAAAGAAAAAAATTGAAATGGTATGGTCATGGTAAAATCAGGGGAAATCTCCCCAAAATAACCATCCATCTTCAAAAGCTTCTGAAACATCAATAAGAAATGGGCTTTACTGAATTAGGAAAAGTTTCCAGAGCCAAAATTAAGGTTGCAGACTTTGGCTTTAGAATCCTTTCTTGACACAGAAGCCAGATCTAACCAATAACGTGTAACCACTTAATTTGATATCTTCTTTTGTCTTTTGTGTTTGCTAGAGTCTTGTTGATTTCTGACAAGTGATTGTAGACATAAGAAGAATTGTACTTCGTCAAATATATGGTAGATGTACCTAGGGAGGTTAGAGTTAAATGCAACTTCCAATGATTGAAACAGTATTGTTCCTATTGTCTATGGAGATTCTCAGTCATCCAAGTCATGGTTGTCCCAAAGGTGCTGTTTTCAATAGGAAACTGGACTTTCTTGGTTTTTCCTTGAAGACATTTTTCTCCTCATCCAAAAAGCTTCTTCAGTTCTGACTGAATGGTGGAGAATGGAAGAATGGTTTGAAAGAGAGGTCAAGGAGGCTATCTGTGTTAAAACTGAAAATCCCTCTCTCAACAGGGGAGGGGGGGGATAAGACATCACCTATGTCCTGTTTGCAAAACAGTCCTTTCAGCAGTTTGAAGAAGGTTCCACACCCAAATGTACTATTCAGGTGACCTTGAGGGCAAGATAAACCTCCAAGTGGCCTCAACAACTCTCAGAGAGAGAGTACAAACAGCCAGATGACTGCAAGGAATATAAATCCTTTCATTCTCCATCATTCAGTCAGAACTGAAGAAGCTTCTTGGATGAGAAGCAAAACATCTTCAAGGAAACACAAAGTCCAGTTGCCTTTAAAAAAAAAGCATCTTTGGGATATTGTTCCTATTGTCCCCTTAACTAAATTTCACAGGCAATACACTGCCTGGTGCTGGAAACAAACAAGGAGAGAAGGCTGCTGGTTCCACATAGGACATGGTTCAGGAAGCTTCTGTTTGGTGAACATTAAAAATGTAAAATGGAAGGTGATAATCCTTTTGGCACATGTGCAAAGGCAGCACACTTCAAAATATCCAATGCTAGAGACAAACATAGGAAACTAAATAATTTGGTCTACTCTAGTATGGAACGTCTTAAGTTTTAAGACAGAAATGCACACTGGAAACCTTACTGTTTGGGGTGTGCTTGCCAGTAAAGGCAAAGATGCCTTTAGTGTTGACTATATTCTATTCTAAAGTTTTTATGGGCTGTGGGGGCAGCTTCAAGGGCACTATGGAAACATTCATATTACATCCTCACCTACCTATGGCAAACGCTATATGCCTTATATAGTATGACCCAGACTGAAGATAATAGTCTAGAACAGAGATATGTAAACCCCATGTAAATTCAGTTGTGTTAAAATTCTGTACTGGATTTTGACCTGCATACTTGTATAGCATATACAGTAGATGACAGTTTATACATTAATTCAATGCCATCACTTATCAAACCAAATCTTGGATCAACCTATAATAGTTAAACATTTAAAATTCATTTTGAGACAAAGTTAATACCAAAATAACCAAAGTTAATAACAAAATATCAGAGGAAGGTAAAAGATTCAGTATTAAAAATGTTAATGTTTTAAAAAAACATTTAGTATTGTTGTTTTACTCCAGAGCTTAAAAGATATCAAAACAACAATGAAAAACATTTCTTTCACAAGTGATTTCCTCTGTAAGAAAAGAAAAAACTTTGGGACTTTATTTAACTTATCTTTTTGAAGGAATAAGAGTAGAAAATATATCTTTCTGATTGTTTCCTAGGATCTTTCTTGTATCACAGTGCAGAGTGTTCCTTTACTCAAATGTAAGACATCTGAGTTGAATAATAGTGTCTTTTGTCTAGTAAAACTAACCAATGGTGTCAGTCCCACCCTTTACCTCCTAGTGTATGTACTTGAAACCATCTTACAGAAACTTTTATGGCCTCATGTGGAGCAAAATCATGGAATGAGGGCAAATTTCAACAATTCTAATGTTCATCTATTAAGAATGTCATTTACAAAGGAAGAACTACTGTGCTCTGATGAACTTTTTCACCTATAGGCTTTCCTCACATTTTGGAATCTCAGTCCCGTAGTGCATCAGAATGAGGACAAGCTTTGTAAGCTTTCATTGAGAGACCTTAGGCCTATTTTGCAGGAGATGTCCCTTGAAGAAGAGACTGGAAAGCAAGAAAGACATCTTTTCTGGATCAACTTGGTTTGCTTTCCTACTGCAAGCCCCATTTTAACTGAACAAAGTTTCATAAAATTGAAGTTCAACCAGTTGTCTCCTCTTTTCCCAGTGTTTAGGTCTTGTCGGCTTTCTTCATTTCAAATTTAAAATTTACATTTAAATCTTTGAACACTGACATCAACAAGGAGATTATAAAGATGGAAATATTTTACTACCACAATTAATATTAGTAATGTGTGTAACCTTGGTGAAAAAAAATACCATGACCATCACATTCAATCAGCACATGCTTGATGTTGGTTTCTGACTCTTTTATTTATTATATGTGCTATTTATTCATTTCAGACTACCTGATATTATGAATACATTTCATGCGGTCCTTTTCTCTTCCCCACCTCTCTTCTCTCCCAAGTGCACAAAGACGGGTATGCAGTTGTATATGCGTTTTCCCTTCATATAAGCTAGCACTATTGTGTCACTTCTTCACAAGCAGGCAGCAACATAACAATAGCCATACTGAAGGGCGATTAACTTCAGGGACAGCAGGCCCTGGTGCAAACAATGAAAGATCTCAAGCACTGAAAACAGCATTGATTCAAAGAATGAAACAAAAGTTTGACACCATTGAAGAAAGAAGCAGGGAGGGGGCGGAGGAATGGTAAGGACCAACAAGGTTGTGACATCTCTGACATGAAAACGATTTACATGTCATTAATGTATGTGGATTGTATACTACAATTAGGCCAGTATTTAAATAAGTGTTAGCCTTGGCAGTCTGCATATTATCAGGCTGAATTTATCTTGCCTCCAAGGTAAAGAGCAATTTCCCATTGTAACAGACACAGGTAGGATTATGTGTCAAGTGCACTTTCGCTAACACATTCTAGGAGGGAAGGGAAGGAAAGGAAAGGAAAGGAAGAGATTTTTTTTCCACTAAATACAATTTGCATCCCATCCTTTTTACTCATTCCACTATGTTCATAAGCACTTTGAGAGGATAGTGCTTCCTATTTCATTTATCATCAACTTCTTCTTTTGATTTTGGTAAGTCTTGTTAAGTTTTCTTAGCGAGTTGTCCTGTTTGTTATGTTCTATTTTAACATGGATAGGTTATTATTTATTTATTTTTCCACTTTTATTATTTTTATAAATAACGCAAGGTGACGAACATCCCTAGCACTCCTTCCTCCTCCTATTTTCCCCACAATAATAACTGGGTTGGATTCAGAGTGACCCAAAGTCAGCCGGCTGGCTTTCATGCTTAAAATGGGACTATAATTTTAATCTTTGATTAGCCAATCTTAACTGATGTGTTCACTTAATTTGATATTGCCTCCTTCCCCAAAGAAATCATATATGGATTGTATGCTACATGGCCTGATTCAGATACATTAAGCCAGTGTCAGGATTTCCCCTAAACTACTCAACCTAATTTTAGCTTTCACCAGTGTATGCTGCGTAAAGCAGCTGAGGAGCTGCCTTCAAAACAAAGGTTTGTATGGAAATAACAACAAATATTTGGGAAAAAAATAACATGAAATATATTTAAAACAATTTCCAATTTTTTTAAAAAAAAATCTAAAGTCACTAAAAAAGAAAATAATAATTCAGCGTTCGTGTTTTCCTTGATAAAAAAGAGACCATAAATTGGTGAGGAACAGTGGTTTCATTGGTTTCCCTCCAAAGCACAACATTAGGCATCAGAGAATGCATGACCAGAACAGCACAATCCAACAGTTATCCTTTACTGAATGCAGAACACTGTATTGTATCCTTGATTTATGACCAGAACTAAGCCCATAATTTCTGTTGTTATGTGAGACATTTGCTAAGTGAGTTTTGCCCCAGTATATGACCTTTCTTGTCACAGTTGTTCAGTGAATCACCGCAGCTGGTAAGTTCATAACACAATTGTTAAGGGAATCTGACTTCCCCATTGATTTTGCTTGTCAAAAGGTTGACAAAGGTAATCACATGACCTTGGGACACAGCAACAGTCATAAGTATGAGCCAGTTGCCAAGCATCTGAAATTTTGATCACATGACCATGGGGATGCTACAAAGGTCGTAAGTGTGAAAAACGGTCACAAGTCACTTTTTCAGGGCCATTATAACTTTGAATGGTCACTAAATGAACTGTTGTAAGGTGAGAACTGCCTGTACAATAGTCTAAAATGTTTTCAGGAACACAGGAAACATGTACATCCTTTGATCATACATGTTTAGACAATAAAATTTAAGGATTTTTTTTTGAAAGATAAATTATAATAGCCAAATTAAAAGTCAATTATCAGGCCATGATGCAGCACAAATACAGAATATTGACAACAAGATGGAAAAATAAAATTTATGAGAGATTTTTAAAAGCCTGGAAGAATAAAGATGTATTTTCCTGACGTAGAAAAGATAAGAAAAGACAAGTCAGTCATGGTTTTCCAGTAGGGCGTTCCAAATCTGCAACTAGCACTGAGAAGGGCTTCTCCCAAGGAGCTAGCTGCTGTTCCTTAGCACAAGGAAGGCACTTAAATCAGCCTCTGAAGATGAATTGCAGAACCTGAGTGGTGCACGTAAGAAGTGTCTACTGCATTTTTGTGCTGCTCAAACTGAAAGCTCTTTTCAGGAATAGTTCATTAGCTACTTCTAGAACTAACTCCAGTCAATCTTCAAGAATTGCAAGCCCTGCAGGCAGCCTAAACTAATTAGGCCACGGAACTAGATCACAAGCATGCTTAATGAAGTAATAACAAGCACAATCCACTAATCCTTCAGAGGAGTACACTCTACTTTAGCCTGCAAGCCGAGGATCACCTAATATTCTAGATACTAGACCTGGAGAGTAAAGTATCAAGTTAGTACTAGAATTTTGAAGTGAATTGAGAGCCTGGAAGATGATACTACAACATCCCATTTATCAGTATCACCTTATTTAATATCAACCATCTTCCACAAAAGTCTTACAGAACACTAATGTCTTCCAGGGAATACTTAAGAAGAAGGCACAAATTATCCACACTGATTATTAAGGCACCTTTTAGAAATGTTGTAAGTCTTATTTGATGTTTTTGGCATGTTTTCAAACAAATAAAATCACTTAGATTTGCTCTATGTTGGACTCCAGTGATGAAATTGGGTCTTACATGGTTATCTGGGAAGAGTTTGGTCCTGTTAAGGCTGTGGAAGTGGACAAGATTCTTGTAGCTTGTAGTCACTTCAGCCATCTTAGATCCATGCATATTTTTGCTGGCTAAAGCCACCCTGGAAGGGATGAGTGACTGGACTAGGCCAATGGTTAATTCCTCCTTAAGGAAGGGAGTAACCATGCTCCCTCTTAAGGAGGCAGTGCTATGCCTCCTTTTCAAAAGGCTATCACTTGACCCAATTAATCTGAACACTTTTTGCCTTGATTCCAATCTTCCCTTTTTTCCCCTTTCCTCTCTTAGTGCCAGCAATTTTCCATCTTTGGTTCTGGATGGGGTGACAATGTCTCAGAGAGAACCAATGTGTAACCTGGGGGTCCTCCTGGAATCATGGCTCCTGCTTGAAGATCAGTTAGCAGTCATGACTAAGAGGGTCTTTGCACACCTTCAGGTTGTGTGTCAATGTGCCCATTCTTTTTTTATGTATATTTTTATTAACCTTATCAAAGTATAGAATGAAAATGAAAATGAAAATACTGGGGAAAGAGGGAAGGGAAAAGCAAAAGGTGTAGACCATAATACAGATTTGATTTGATTTGATATGATATGATATGATTTAACTATGAAGTAACTTCCCTTTCCCTTCTACTCACAGTTGTAACTACTCCAAACCTACAAGTAACCCAAAGGGTGAAGGACATTATCACATGGACATGATCACATCTTCATAGAGGTTGAAAGGCTGAAGTACACACAGCCTAGTCTGATTGCAAAGAAGCAAATCCTAATGTAATGTATTCCTTAATGGTAATGAAATAATACTATTTTGTTGTTGTTGTTAGCTGCGAAGTCATGTCCAACCCATCGCAACCCCATGAACAATGTTCCTCCAGGCCTTCCTGTCCTCTACCATCTTCTGGAGTCCATTTAAGCTCACGCCTACTGCTTCAGTGACTCCATCCAGCCACCTCATTCTCTGTCATCCCCTTCTTCTCTTGCCCTCAATCTTTCCCAGCATTAGGCTCTTCTCCAGTGAGTCCTTCCTTCTCATTAGGTGGCCAAAGTATTTGAGTTTCAACTTCAGGATCTGGCCTTCTAAAGAGCAGTCAGGGTTGATCTCCTCTAGGACTGACCAGTTTGATCGCCTTGCAGTCCAAGGGACTCACAGGAGTCTTCTCCAGCCCCATAGTTCAAAGGCCTCAATTCTTTGGTACTCAGTCTTTTTTATGGTCCAACTTTCACAGCCATACATTGCAACTGGGAAGACCATAGCCTTGACTATACGCACTTTTGTTGGCAGGGTGATGTCTCTGCTTTTTAGTGTGCTGTCTAGATTTGCCATGGCTTTCCTCCCCAGGAGTAAGCACCTTTTAATTTCTTGGCTACAGTCCCCATCTGCAGTGATCTTGGAGCCCAGTAAAATAAAATCTGTCACTACCTCCATTTCTTCCCCATCTATTTGCCAGGAATTGAGAGGGCTGGATGCCATGATCTTGGTTTTCTTAATGTTTAGTTTCAACCCAACTTTTGCACTCTCCTTCTTCACCCACAACAAGAGACTCTTCAGTTCCTCTTCACTTTCTGCCATTAGAGTGGTATCATCTGCATATCTTAGGTTGTTGATATTTCTTCCAGCAATCTTAATTCCAACTTTTGATTCATCTAGCCCTGCCTTTCTCATCATGTGCTCTGCATATAAGTTAAATAGGCAGGGCGACAGTATACAGCCTTGCCGGACTCCTTTCCCAATTTTGAACCAATCAGTGGTTCCGTGTCCAGTTCTCACTGTTCCTTCTTGACCCACATATAGGTTTCTCAAGAGACAAATAAGATGGTCTAGTATGCCCATCTCTTTAAGAACTTGCCACAGTTTGTTGTGATCCACACAATCAAAGGCTTTAGCATAGTCAATGAAGCAGAAGTAGATGTTTTTCTGGAACTCCCTAGCTTTCTCCATGATCCAGCGTATGTTGGCAATTTGATCTCTAGTTCCTCTGCCTCTTTGAAATCCTGCCTGTACTTCTGGTAGTTCTCGATCCACATACTGCTGGAGTCTAGGTTGTAGGACTTTAGGCATAGCTTTACTAGCATGTGAAATGAGTGCAATGGTGCGATAGTTTGAACATTCTTTGGCACTGCCTTTCTTTGGAATCGGAATGTAAACTGATCTTTTCCAATCCTGTGACCACTGTTGAGTTTTCCAAATTTGCTGGCAAATTGAGTGTAGCCCTTTTACTGCATCATCTTTTAGGATTTTGAATAGCTCAGCTGGAATACTGTCACCTCCACTAGCTTTGTTGTTGCTCAGCTTTCCTAAGGCCCATTTCACTTCACATTCTAGGATGTCTGGCTCGAGGTCAGTGACCACCTCATCGTGGTTATCAGGGACATTAAGCTCATTCTTGTACAGTTCTTTTGTACAATTTTGCCATTTTTTCTTAATCTCTTCTGCCTCTGTTAGGTCCCTGCCATTTTGGTCCTTTATCATGCCCATTTTTGCAGGAAACATTCCCTTCATCTCTCCAATTTTCTTGAAGGGATCTCTAGTCCTCCCTATTCTATTGTTTTCTTCTATTTCTTTGCACTGTTCATTTAAGAAGGCATTCTTATCTCTTCTAGCTATTCTCTGGAATTCTGCATTCAATTGGGTGTATCTTTCTTTTTCTCCCTTGCCTTTCACTTCTCTCCTGTCCTCAGCTATTTGCAAAGCTTCCTCAGACAGCCATTTTGCTTTCTTGCATTTCTTTTTCTTTGGGATGGTTTTAGTTGCTACCTCTTGTATAATGTGGCGAACCTCCGTTCATAATATTTCAGGCACTCTGTCTATCCGATCTAATTCCTTAAATCTATTTGTCACCTCTACTGTATATTCAACAGGGATATTTTTATTTATTTATTTTAATTCCATTTATATCCTGCCCTTCTCCGAAGACTCAGGGCGGCTTACAATCTTAGCAGTATATGATTTAATTCATACCTGAGTGGCCTACTGCTTTTCCCTACTTTCTTCAGTTTAAGCCTAAACTTTGCAACGAGAAGCTCATGGTCTGAGCCACAGTCAGCTCCTGGTCTTGTTTTTACTGACTGTATAGAGCTTCTCCATCTTTGGCTGAAGAGCACATAGTCAATCAGATTTCTGTGTTTGACCATCTGGTGATGTCCATGTGTAGAGCCGTCTCTTGGGTTGTTGGAAAAGAGTGTTTGCTATAACCATCGTATTCTCTTGACAAAATTCTATCAGCCTGTGCCCTGCTTCATTATGTACTCAAAGGTCAAACTTGCCTGTTATTCCGGTTATCTTTTGGCTTCCTACTTTAGCATTCCAATTCACCATGATGATAAGGACATCATTTTTTGGTGTTAGTTCTATAAGGTGTTGTAGGGCTTCATAGAACCGGTCAATTTCATCCTCTTCAGCACCGGTGGTTCGGGCATAGACTTGGAGTACTGTGATATTGAATGGTTTGTCTTGGATTCGAACTGAGATCATTCTGTCATTTTGATGATTGTATCCCAGTATTGCTTTTCCTACTCTTTTATTGACTATGAAGGCTACTCCATTTCTTCTGAGGGATTCTTGCCCGCAGTAGTATACCTGATGGTCATCTAAATTAAATTCATCCATTCCTGTCCATTTTAGTTCGCTGATTCCTAAGATGTCGATGTCAATACTATTTACTCCTGCGCAAATAAAAAGCTTACAGAAAATATGTTTGTCTGATTTTACAGTAAATTTCCTTGAATATTTTTTTAAATAGAAACCCAGTCCCAGTTTTCATTTACAAACAAGATTCCTAGGCCTTACAAAACACAATGCCCTAATAGTTTAGCTTTCCTTTTCTCTGGCATATTTTTACATCCTAGTCTTTTCCCTACAGAAGCTGTGTTTTAATCTGCCACTATTTTTGTTTTTGTTTTAATTATGATACAATGTATTCTGGATTGTTCTTTGATTTATTTATTAGTTTTGATGCTGTGATCTTTTGATGTCTTTTATTATTTTATTCTGTTCAGTGATATTATTTTTATCTTGGATTTTATTTTTGACTGATTTTTATTGGAGATGTTGTTAACTGCAGGCAGGCCGGCAGGCTTTGCTAGGAATGCATGATATATAAATGAGCTACATAAAGAACCAAAGGCTCTACTAGTGTATTAATTAATTAATTTAAAAAGAAACGGCTCCTATCCTTCACTACAATTACTGCAATATTATGCAACTGCTACTTATCCTTCCTCTTCAGTATCAGCAATTTTGATTGGCAGCCCTAGTTTTTCAAGAGGCACTCCCCCCCCCCTCCAGGTTTGTTTTCTGAAATGTATTTTCATCTGGAGATCTCAAGGTCTGAATCTAACACTTTCTGGTTTCAAAACAGGTATTCCAACATTAGGTTATTGGGGGGGGTTGTCCTTTACAGTCCCAGCCTTATAGTTTATACTTTGTTCATTAGGATTATGCATGTTTGAAAAAGTATTTAGAGGTGTTTGGACCTCCAATAAATACAAGCTTTTCTCTGCTAGTCATTAAAGCAGTATCGATTATTTTTTTCAAGTTTCCATGCTAATCCTAATAAAAAGATATTGCTGCCTTAAAGAATCCCTTACTAAAATTAAAACTCATCCCATGGAAGTAGGATTACTTTTCAGTTTCATGCAACAGCCTGAAGAAAGCTACTGAATAGCAGAATGATGCTGTTCTCATACCCAAGCAAGATGTGAAGAGTTCTTCCGAATCATTTGTGAAGCGTGCACAGCCCTGTTACTCAAGTGATTACTCTATCAAGCTCACCCGGTCCACTCCAGCTGGAGTAAGATCTGTAATCTTAGGCAGCAGTCTTTTCCAAACCTATCTCAAGAATAGAATAGAATAGAATAGAATAGAATAGAATAGAATAGAATAGAATAGAATAGAATAGAATAGAATAGAATAGAATAGAATAGAATAGAATAGAATAGAATAGAATAGAATAGAATGGAATGGAATGGAATGGAATGGAATGGAATGGAATGGAATGGAATAGAATAGAATAGAATAGAATAGAATAGAATAGAATAGAATAGAATAGAATAGAATAGAATAGAATAGAATAGATCTTGGAGGTCATCTAGTCCAACCCCCTGCTCAGGCAGGAAACCTTATACCATTTCAAACAAATGGTTGCTCAATCTCTTCTTTAAAATTTCCAATGTTGGAGCATTCACAACTTTTAGTGGACAATACAAAGGTTAAAACTGGGGGTTGTCTATATGTAAAACCACCATTTAGCTACAGCCTGTTGTTTAATGCTTGATTTCCCTTCCAAAGTGACTTTCATAGCATCTGTCCCAGAGCACCAATTGGACTCAGTCTTGCCAAGATTTACACATGAGATCCTTGCATATACATTTGCATACAGTACAGCACTGAGTCATATTTCCTCTAAGAAATAAATTATGATGATGATCAAGAAATGCCTGAGGAAAAAAGTTGCAGAATGGGCCATAAACAGGGTAGAAAGATCATCTCAGACTCCTCTCTGACAAGCAAGTGAAGTTTCAACACAAAGATTCAGAGTCCATTCTGACTAAAATGTAGTCTGATTGAAAATATCCCTTGAAGGAAGATTTTAATGATTGTTTAGAAGGCTTGACAGCCTCCTGTCATATTACGTCCATATTACAAATCCATAAAGAAGCAGTTTCATTGTGGAAAAAAGTAAGGCTGGACAAAACCCAGGGCAAAAGCAACACTCACTTTGAGTATCATTGTCTCTTGGGCACCGAAACATTCCAACAAGGAATTCTTTCACTCTTTCAAATGAAAATAAACTAGTAATAACTCATATGCAATGATTAGTGTTTTTGAATGAGGAAGTTCAAATCAGCCTTCCTCAGCCTGGTTACTTAAAGTTACAGAAATAACAGATTGTAAGAAAGAAGCTTGGTATAAAATGATAAAATTAGTACAATTTCAACATAAACTCATAAGATCATAATGCTAAAAACATTATAACATCATAAGAATTGTAATTATCACTATTCATATTTACAAAACAGTATAACAAATTCAGACAACTGTCTTAAAATCACAAATACTTTGAGGGGTTTTATTTTACAGGTAAAAATTAAGATTTTATCAATAAATCTAAAGGGATTTCCATGATGAAAAATAATAGTAATAGTGGGAAATTCCTGCACTCTGGTTCAATTAAAGCTTTAAAAAGTGGGGATTCTCAGGAAATATTCAAGGAGAATAAAGATGTAGAAAATAAGTCGTGAAATCATAGAGTTAAAAAAAGTTGTTTCCTTCCTTCCTTCACTCACCTTATAAAAATATGTCAGAATACTTCAAAAAATTGTTTGCATCAAATCATATTCAGAAAACACTTCTGATGCCAGTGTTGTTTGGAAAATATTATTGTGTTTGGAAAGAACAATTCATTTGCAGATTTTATCCTGTAATTGCTCCAGAATTTTTATGATCAATAAAGTTAATTTAGGCATCTTTGCAAATTCTATCATCTTCACCGACCAATTATCTGTTGAGGGTAATGTCAATCCTTTCTGTTATTGAGCATACAATGATCTCATTACAGTTATCATAAATTAAAAAAGTTACTTGACTTTTTTTAGTTGCCTATCTATTAATCCCAAAAGGAAAGTCCTTGGCTGCAATTGTACTCTTAACATTTTAAATCTACTGAATTAATGTATGCACTTGTTTCCAAAATATTTTGGCTTTTTTACATGTTCACCAAATATGATAAAATGTCAGTTCATGCTGTTCACATTTTCAACAAAGTTTCAAAGTACCTTTATACATTTTAGATAGTTTCTTTGGTGACAAATGCCAATGATACAATCATTTTATTTAAAAAAAATCTCTTTAAGGGTAGAACATAATGTAAATTTCAATCCTTTCAACTGCATATTTTCCCATTGATCCATTTGTATATTTCAGCCAAAGGTTTTAGCCTATCTTATCATATATGTTTCACTTGTTCTTCTGTCACATATTTCAACAGAAGTTTATATACTTCAGTAATAACAGGTTATCATTAGTATATGGTTCTATTTCAAATTCAGTCTTCCGTTGTTCAAGACCATAAAATATTTTATCCACTTTAAACCTTTTTTGATAAGTATAAATAAGAAAACCATTGTCAAGTATATTCTTCTGTTGACAGATCCTGATTCCATTTTATAGTCCCCTTGATAAAATTCTAGTACATCACAAGAAGTTAACCATTTATGTTTATTTATATTTCGTCTCTATAAAATGCTTCTTGTGCTGAAAGCCCCAAAGATGTTTTCGGGCAGAATCTAGGTTTATGTTTATTTGATACTCTAAAAATAGTCTAACATAATGATTTTAAAGTATAAATCTACCTTAGCTTTATCATATCATAGGTATCCATGCCATCCAAATCTCAGATTTTGATCTTCTAAATCCAGTGCTTGGATTTGCCTGTCAAAAGGTTGCCAAAGATGATCACATGACCTGGGGACCCAATAACAGTCATAAGTATGAGTCAGTTGCCAAACATCTGAATTTTGATCACATGATCATGGGGATGCTACAAAAGACGTAAGTGTGAGAAACTGTCATAAGTCATTTTTTTCAGTGCCGTTGTAACTTTGAATGGTCACTAAATGAACTGTTGTAAGTCAAAGACTACCTGTATTTTAAAATTTTGGAAAAATGTAGCATTCATGACCTGATATTATTGATGAAATTATTTTCAAAAGTACTATGTCTTTTCAAGAAAAGGACAGAAAATTTAATGATAACACATTTCAAAGTATTTATAAATCATCAGAGTTAAATAGCAGGAGCAGGGAAATATTTTCATTGCAGAAACAATAATTTCTAAATTTCTAATTATCTTCTCAGTAGAAAATGCATTCTTACTGAAGTTTCCATCTATCACCAAGCTCAGAGATAAACATGAAGGAAGATCTAGATAGATTTTTCTTTGCTGTTAAAAGATTAGGGCACACTCTTATAAACATATTTATGAAGTAGAGCAAGAGACTTCATCTTGGCAGCTCAGAATCTCACACCATTCAGTATCTATATTATTTTCAGGATTAGATGCCATTAATTCCTAAAATTGTGCTCTGGAGCATAAGTGGCAACAGCTGTAGTTCTCCGCTCACTCACTTTCCACTTGGGTTACCTTTTCTCCAGAGAGGCAGCAGGGAGAGAGCACCAAAACAGGGCACTACTTTTCAGTTAAGATGTGGCAAAGAAAAAAATAATGATAAATTGTAACAGAAAAATCTAAAAAGCCAAATATCTATAAAATGAACAATCTGGATGTTAATAAAATAGCATCTGGATACAAATGACTACATAGTTCCTATTCTTCTTGCATGCACAAACAAATAAAATGCCAGTTCTTATTATGTAATTACTGTACATGAAATATTCCGTGCATAAAATTTTAATCCTACACGTTGGTCTTTTGAGGGACTGACCGAACCAATTTAAATAAGAGAGGAATGGTTCCTGAGCAAAGCTATATCCAAAATCTTTAAGAGTTTTATTCTTAAAAGTGAGAGGAGAAAAAAAGGAATGCTTTAGATAGGTTCAGTTAAGCTCTCTTATTCATTAGTATGTGTCCATGTGTATGTATTTTTTTTAAATAAAATCCTATCAAACCTAGCTTTTAATCCATTTATTCTTAGCTCTGGAAACTAATAGGGCAAATTTCTTTGGATGGACCTGTATGAAGTGTAAGCTTGATCATGTATTGCTCCCAGGATCACCTGCTAACTGAATGTAGTGCAGAACTGACATACGGTATCTGGACCATGTTAAAGGAGGTAAACCCTGGTTTAGTCCCAGTTTTTTTGAGAGTCATCTAAACATTTTTTAAAAAAGCTCTTTGCTTTGACCTCTGCAACATAAAGGAGATGGAGGGACTGCTGACTGTCCCTTGTGACAGTGTTAGAACTTCATCCTCTGTCTGGGGAAGTTTCTTCACAACAATCTAATTTCATAGGTTTATAATTTTGTTTTGAATTCCATTTTTCACAGCAGGGCATAATCTGCCAGCCCCATAACATTCTGAACTGACCCAGCCCAATAACAGAAATATGAAATAGTTTGGCCAGCTGATCTTGATAGCTCCTGGAAATCTCCCTCTGACCACAGTTTAAAAAATGACTTATTGATTGAAAACTCATAACTGATATAAATTACAGCTGATTTAGAGCCAGACATTATCTGAAAAATAATCTTTAGGCTAGTTTTATTCATTCATGGAAATCCTTTTGGGGAAAAAATAACCTTGGTTGTACAATGTTGGCATCTCAAGTCTAAGACAGGGTAGCAAGGTATTCTAAACTTAATCCAGCAGTTCACATTTCTTAATTTCTCTTAAATATTTTTGAGACAGGAGAACCTTAACCATGATTTTGGTTTCACCATCTGAAGATTACATCAACAGTTTTGGCAGCACTGCCAAATTTAAATCAAATGTAAGTTCACATCAGCTAAAGCATCTTTAGCTCTCTCTGTATAAAAACAGTCACTTAGACATGAGATTTCTTCGTTTGGATAAGAACAATGTCCAATTACAGGCTTTTCTACAGAAACAAATTAGAACTTCAATGGGATATCAACTAATTATCTCCCAAGGAAAAAAAGGAAGCCCTTTAATGTTATGTTAATAGAGCAAATGGAATATTTAGCTGTGTCATTTATGTATGAAATAATACTATAAGCCTCACAACACAGAAGTGCTAAAAGGGTTTAAATCAAGAGCTATAGGCCTCCAAAGTGACCTTGTCACCTTTTTCCTTGTGGCAAAATCTATGAGAAATTGGCAGCACTGTACCATATGATTAATTAAGCTACAGCATGGAATTCTAAAGCTTTACTAACAAGCCAAACTATTTAATTTGTTTCCGAACAAAACCCTATATGTTAGTAGATCTGCCAGTATCTGAGAAAAAAATCAGTAGTGCTAAATTGTTTAAAGGCTTTTTTAAAAAAAAATGCTGGAAGAAAAATATAAAACTAGAAAAATGCAGTTATTTGGATATATCTTATTAGAAAATAGGATTGCAATATTTAAATCTGCAGATGTCTTCTCCTAGCACTCTTCTCAGCACTTTTGCAAGTCTGGTACCTCACCACGTTTCTTTGAGAATGCTAACTAAGAATGCTTTCCTGGTATCCAGGACAAAAAAACCAAATCCAAATATCCCCCCCCCCCTCATTTAAGACAATGGGGCTTACTTCTAAGTAGACACATGCAATTACACTCTGAATTAGACTCTTTCGTTGCATTGATTTTAGCAAACACTTAGAAGTTCTGCGGTGACAGAATGAGTTGGCAAAGAATCTTGCAGTTCTTGCAGAGTGATTCTCTTCCCTTGGATTCAGAAGTAAGATTTAATCTGAACATGCCTATTCTGAAAAAAAAAGTGTACACTGGTTCAGCAAACCCACTAGATGTTCTTAAGAGTGGCAGAATCCTAAAGTTTCTTATTTGGGAGCAGTTTCTCCAGTTCCTCCATTTTTTCTCTCTCTTTGTTTCTCTTTGCCTTCAGTCTGAACTGTGTGACATCAAGGATGCAAGAAGGCACGCCATTCTGCCAACGGAAGGGCGCCTATCCCTTGGAAATAGTATGCATTTCAAAGAGATAGGACTCCTCCTTTTTATACTGCTCTTTATGATGTTAATGCACACAGATTTTTCATTACTGTTATTATTTGTCTGAGGGGGTCTCAGCAGCCTTATTGCTCTTTTGCTTTACCGATAAGTTTCATTTAATCAATGCCCTATTAATCCCACAGCTCTATCAGGAATATTTAAGTTTCTTCCAATTCTCTGATTGCTTTTCAGGGATTATAGGAAAATTCATTGTCCTCCCTTACGCTGTGAATAAGTACATTTAAATGATAGGTAGGTGCCCAAAAGGAATCTATCGATAAGCTGATAGGTGTGCTGAGTATATATGCATTTATACAACTTACAAAAAAAAGAGAGAGAGTCTTCTCCTTCTATGCCATACGTGAAAAGGGGGGAAAAATCAAATCAAGGCACGGAGAAACTGAAAAATACTACATGTATCATTCACCTGATTTCAATTGTGGCTCCCTTTGAACCTCGGCCAAATCATTTTGTACATTAAAAATTGGTCAGGGATGATAAGATTCCATTTTCATGGTTGGTAATGCAGAACCGGTGAAAGAATACAATTACAGACCCCTGAGTAAACTCTGCGAATGTCAACTTGATGTAAATGATCAAGTGTCGACAAAGAGGCTGGCTGGTAGAAGAGGCGGGGGGGGGGCAAGCTGAAGTCAGGGGAGGCAGGGAGAGAAGCAGCAGGAATTTTGCCTCGGCCTTGCAGGTTCCCAACATCCTGGGATGTATATAGAAGTTCTGGACTGGTGGTTTGCAATTCTGGTACAAGGATGGTCCAAATATCTCTTGCCACTCCCACCGGCTTTGCAAAAGTTCTCCCCAACAGCAGGAGAGCAAAACTGGTTTTTTTCTGTTTTCATGGTCAGTCTCATGTCATTCTTCAATATCTTTCTGTATGCATGAAAGAGAGAATGCCCGTGCATGAACACGGAATTTATGTATATACTGGAAAGGTTATATGAATCATATACACACACAAGCACATACATTTATAAACACACAGTAGGTTATCCTCAGTGCAATATACATTGTGCACGTGCCTCTCCGTGCAGCTTATATTGAACTGAAGGATTCTTCTCACTGTGTCTTATGTTAGGTTTTTAAAAACCGTTTTTTCCATTGAACTCAGTGGCTCAGCATATGAAACAATGGGGAGAAATGCAAAATGTTAAAGTAGCTTTTAGGATTATATTTTAAATGATTTGTTTAAAATTGCTTTGAATAAAAAGTACTGAACGGCTTGTTTCAAATCCTGCAATGTGGTATAAGATTAGTGTTTCTCAAGCTTTAGCAACTTTAAGTTAGACTGTGTGCTGGCTGGGGAATTTTGGGAGTTTAAGTCTACATATCTTAAAATTGTTGAATTTGAGAAACATTGTTTTAGACTGGCTTCCTTCTAGATCTGGAACTTCCTCCACAAACAAATCCTAGTTGTTACTTTCTTTATATCATTTCTACATTCAGATAGTTATTATTATTACATTCATTTTAAAAACTTGTTTGAAAATTGCTCTGATGTTTTGGATACTACTCTGAACATCTGGTGACTTAATGGATTGATGTATCTAGGTTTAGTGGTAGAGGTGCCGAAGTAGTGACCCTCCTTCAAGGATGGTAGGTTGTTGCATCCTTTTGTTTTTTGACTTCTCAATGTCCAGCCCTGGCATTCCCTACAGGTGTTTCATTCAAGTAGTTGTCTCTGTCTCTCTCTTCCTCTTCCTCTCCCTCACCCCACGCCCATCTCACACTCTCACACACATACATTTAACTCTCAAAACAAAGTCAGCCAGACACTAACACCTTTGGTTTTTTAATGTAATAGAATTTACAAATGCAAAGATAAAAAAGCTAACAAACTAAGAATTTTTTTTAGAAAATTAAAAAGTGTAAAAAAAGAAAATACAGAAAAGAAAAGAATGATATATAAAGAAATGCTGTTTCTTTTTTCATTAGGATAAGTACTTCAACAAGACTAGACCATTTCAGTGGCATATAGCTTTCACTGATAATACTCCCAAAATATATAATCAGCAAAAATACACTTAAGAGTTGTCAGAAATAACCACATATACATGTTAACGTTAACCCAATATGTCAACTTTATCTTCCTTTACTTTTAGCATAAATATTTATCACTTTCTCTAAAAGTACAGCAAAAAAATCTCTTTTTCCCATAACTCTTATCTATAAACAAATCTTTAAAGTTTCTCCATTTGGTCCTTGACAGCAAAAATCCTTTAAGAGTTACCAGAACAATAACATACTTATTTTAACTTTGATGACTAACTAACCTTGACTAATTGAATAATCCAACTTTACATTCTTTCCCTTTGTTTTTAACAATCTTGAATTTTAATTCGTTTAAGTAATGTCCCACCACTTGATTTCTTTTCATTTTCTTTTTGTCTCTTCTTAGAACTACTTCAAAACTTTAACACATCTTATTTGTAAATCCAGAACAAGCTATCCAAGTCAGCCTTCTAGTTTGTTATTTGGATATCCCTTTTAATTGTTAAGATATCTGCTGGTTTTATTTGAAACCAATGTACCATCTTGTTCGGTATCATTATTGTAACTTGTTATTTTTATATCCATATTCAACTTTGCTTTACTCAGTTTTGTCCAGTAGGAACTGTTCTTCTTCTATAATCTATTTAAGTCCATTTTATAATAGAATACAATCTTGATAGATACCTTTATGTGCATTGTTCCCAAATATCCTGGAATTCTTCCACAATTAGAGTAATTTGTTCTGTTCAGTATTAATGGGCCTCTTTTCCTTTAATTATAATTTTTAGTTCTTTCTGGTTCCCTCTAGAGTCCAACCTTCAAAGTTCCCTCTTATCATGTTTTTCTCTAATCAACATTTTCCCATAGGAAGGTTTCTTATAATTAATTTCAAATTCTTCATTTTTAAAAATAAAATTTAAAACAACCCACAGGAAGGATTCTTGTAATTAATTTCAAAGAACTTCCAGAGAAACAATGGTGAACTGAGGGACTTCTGGAGAAGCCATGGTCAGTGGCGTAGCGTGGGTTGTCAGCACCCGGGGCAAGGCAAGTAATTTGTGCCCCCTAACCAGTGGGCACGCCTGGCACCACCACCCCCTCCACAGTGGGCGGCGACCCGGCGGCTCGGATCGGATTCGCACAGCCAGCACTGTAGTGAGAGAGAGTGAGTGAGCCAGGCAGGGGCAGAGAGCTGCGAGTGCGAGCGCGCCCCCCCAGATGTTGCGCCTGGTGTGCCCGGCCCCCCCCTGCACCCCCCACGCTACGCCACTGGCCATGGTTAACTAAAGATGACTCCATGGACAGTGGAACCAGCAACCATAGTGGAACAAAGAACTGGTCAATGGATCAGCTTCCTGGAATTCCTCTTCGGACACGGAATCAAATGTGGGCAGTGGTGGGATTCAAATATGTGAACAACTGGTTCTCTATGTGGATGCCACTTCTGGAAGTCCATTTTGAGCCTGGGCAACAAAAAGTTAGCTACCAGTTCTGCTGAACTGGTCAAACTGGCTGAATCCCACCACTGAATGTGAGGTCACCAGCATGTCCTTTATATGTCATGGGAATAACCATGAAGATCAGTACTACTTCATCACCTGCCTGAGTGAATCTTGCTCAGAAATACAGTATCTAGAGCACCAGTTTAATTGACTGGCTTCTAGGACCACTTTTATGATTTAAAATATTGTGACAATATACACATGTTAGGATAAAGTACAGACAGTAAGAATAAGAAAAGACAATCTTTAAAAAAATCAGAGATAATCAGCAAATTGTTTTAGAATACAAAAACCAGGTTTGCATTGCCTACAAAAAATCCCAGGTTCAAAATTGAAGTTTTTGCCAGAAACTCTGGAGAACAACTGCTGGTCAGGAACTCATTTGACTTAATATATAGTAAAGCAATATTAAAGAGGATCCTTGACATAGAGACTATTTCTTGTTGAGTGCAAATAGCCTTTCAAAATTCTCCATCAGGTTTGATAGATATTAAGAATATTTTACAGAAAGAATGCAAAAATAGGAGAGAGATGGAGAAAATGAGAAAGAAAGAGATATACATATTCACACAAACAGTCTAGAAAGGAAACAAATGAACAGGGACATGGTATTATAACATTATGAATGGGTGTGGATAAAATGAACAAGGCAAAGCTATTTTCTCCTTTCCAAAATAGTAGAACCAGAAGTCACTCAATGTAATTAAATCTTGGAAGAATCAGGTCAGACAAAATGATTTTTTTTCACAGCACATAATTAAGTTTTGGAATTTGTGATGTTAGCTATCGGACTGAGTGAGTATGGAAAAAGTTTGGACCAATTCATGGAAGTCATGTGGATCAATGTTGGAAGACTAGTGAGTTATCCATGTAGTTGTTTAGCCACTGTGCGAATAAATAGACCAGGGATCGCATCCATCAGGGCACTGCTTATATTCTTATGTATTTGTATTACTGTACACTTACATGCAGCCATACATGTATTGAAAAAGAATTGAACATGGCTTTACAAAAAGTGATATTTTTTCATAATGCCTACACTTATTTCTTTAGATTTATTTTTGATTAAAGAGGTCTTGCAAGTTTTCATATCAAAAACCTAAAGAGCATATTTGCCAGAAATATGAAAGATAATATGCAAGTAAGGTAATATGAAAGGACTTACTACAGGTAATGATCATTCTTTCAAATCACTTCCAATTCCTGTACAACAACAATACAAACAAAAATCTCTTTGGTTTCTAGCTGAAACAAGATGTGAATATTTTCTCCATATTTAATCAGTGGGAAACACTGCCGTCTAGTGGCAGGTTTCATTATAAAAATAGTTAAATTTCTTTTCTCCCTCTCTTTCCCAACATTTGCTTTTTAGTGCAAATTTCTTATTACTGAACTTAACTGAGTTAAAAAAAATTAAACTACTCAAGGAAACTAAGTCATACAGAAGCTCACTGTAGAAACAATTCCCTTTTTATTTTATATATTTATATATTTTATATATAATATATTTTATAATATATTTTATATATTTATATATTTTATTTTTTATTTTATTTTATTTTGTACCATCAACTTCAATTGTGTTTGCTACCTTTTTTTTTCTTCTTTCCTGTTTGCCCAAATGGTTCACGTATGAATGCCACATGGATTACAGAAAAGAGACTGTTTAGCTCTTGCTGAATTTGTTCCCCTTGTGCTGTTCCCCTGAAAACAACAACTTTACATTCATCAGATGGAATATTTTCCTCCTGCATGGTAAGGTAAGGAAAATAAGCACATTATTTTTTCACTTGCCAAATAACAAAGGGTTCGTGGGTTGATAGAGGCTGGTTGGCAAATTATAAGGTTACTCTGAACTGAAATGCTGAAGGCTGAGGAACAATAGGCTTCCCCAAATCCATTGTTTTGTTCTCACACAGACCAGGGAGCAAGCAAAAACACCAGATGATTAAAGATAGTGTGCTTCAGGCTAGACCTTGATTCTCCATTCAGTCCTGACTGTAATAATATATGCTAAATAGTACCCTGCTATACAGCTTCTTTTGAAATGGTTGTTGAGAAAACGCAGGTTACATGGCTTACAAGGATGGCTTGCATGTCTGGACATTCATCCACAGTTGTTTTATGGTGACCAACCACAGCACCTATGTGGTCAAAGCAGTGTGTGATATCCATTTCATAGATAACTTGGTTCATTTTACTTGATCTTTCCCCATGCCAAGGATATTGATCAACCAGCCACTATATAGTGTCACACTGTAAAATTGCAAGCCATATTTCTGTAGCATAAAAAGTGGAGAGCTAAGCTTCTTTGATCAACCATCCATGAGCCTTAACTATGGTCTGTTATGCTAATACAGTGTTGCATTTCTGTGCTGGAACCTGCCAGGATTCCAAGCAGCTGTCAGCCCTCTCAGCATATGTGAAAGCTGACCAATCAGGTACCCAGTTGTGACTCACAACTTTCTTTTAAATTTGGCAGAATAGGGGAAAGTTTAAGTATCTCAACTTATGTATTTATTTACACAATTTTAGAGGTCATCTGATTCCCAGAACAACTCTGAGTGGCTTATGGGAAAGGAAAGGAAAGGAAAGGAAAGGAAAGGAAAGGAAAGGAAAGGAAAGGAAAGGAAAGGAAAGGAAAGGAAAGGAAAGGAAAGGAAAGGAAAGGAAAGGAAAGGAAAGGAAAGGAAAGGAAAGGAAAGGAAAGGAAAGACCTGGGCATCCCAGACAAATGTACTCCCTGCAAGGGAAAACACAAAAAAGTATCCTACACCAATGCTTTATGAATGCAAAGGAAAAAATGTAATGAATGAATAGGTGCCAGGTTATCATTTAAAAGAACAGGCCCAAATGTTTGTTTTTAAGATTAAACTAATAACAACACTACAGTGTGCCAGCCTCAGTCTCTGTCCACTGTATCCCACTGTGCCAGCCTCTTTCTGTTGTCTCTGCTAAGTAGCTGGCTAACATACAACACTTCTAGTACACGACAATCCTGAAGCAAGAGGTTCATGATATGCTTTTGTTGTTGTTGTTGTTGTTGTTGTTAGGTGCCCTATTCAGTCTGGAACCCTACTACAACCTCTAATGAGAGATCCTGTTGCAATATCTGGAAAGCCACCATAGGTATAGGGGATATGTCCATATACTGTAGATTGCATATGAATGGACAACGTACATAATTTTGCATTCTCAAACTAATATGTAATCTTAAATCTAGTTAACTTTCACAGTCACGGCTTTCCATTTTTTCTTAAAGTTATAAATAACTAAATGCAAATGCTGCAGTTAGGAGTGGATTAGGAATGTGAAGTTCCACAGAATATTTCTAGTGCTGAAATTTAATTTACTTTCAGTCACACAAAAATCGGAGTTAGCAAGTGATACAAAAAGTGATGTATAAAACAAAGGGAATAGCCCATGTTTCACAGCCAAAAACACACCTTGAAGACATACTCAAATATGATGGAAATTGTTATGCAACATGGAGTGCTTTTTTTGGAAAGTTGATCAAGTTGGCAGTGGAAACAAAATGAGAACTTACTGGGGAAATATACCTATCTGAGGCACCTTCTTCTAGGTTGTATCTTTCGAAGTAAGGACAAGTTTTCTCACAGTGGGAAAAATTAATAAGTTTGCCTCCTGGAGTTGTGACTGCTCTATTAGTGGAGGTTTTTTTAAAAAATAGACTGGGCAGCCATTTGACTGAGATGGTGTAATGTCTCCTGCCTTAAGGCAGGGGTCAGTCTAAAAGACCTCTGAAGTCTCTTCCAGCCCTATGATTCTATGTTCTATGTTTCAATTTTCAGCAAAAAAAAATGCCCATTTGAGAAATCAGGCTCACTTAGTGACTACCTTATTCACTTAACAACTGTCTTATTTGCTGAATGACCATGGCATTTGTTTAAGAACTACCACTAAAATTTCCTAAAGTCGAGCATGGTCATCTACTTAATGACCACTATGATTTAGAATTGTAATTCTGGGTTAATTCTGCAGTTGTAAATCAAGGACTACCCTGTATTCTTTTATTACAGCTATGAGCTGCCCACAAACATCTGAAAACATCCAATTTTTATTCATATGAATTCATCTTTTGTTTGGTTGAAACACCTATAGCATGCAACTTTGATAACAATGAATTCATAGTGCTTTATAGAGAAATAAAATCATGTATTTCATTATTTTATATTTTTGTTATTGCATTTTTCCTTAATTAAATTTGCAGAAAGTTCCTTTGTCTGATCTGAAACTCACGATCAGAATAACAAGATATTCTTCAACTGACCCCATCTATTTATGGAATCACTGTAGAAAAGCAATACAGATAAATAAAAGAAATATAATAAATAATTATTAAGGAAACTGTGAGGCCTTATTTCTTACAATGAAAATTTAAAATTAACACCACCCAAAAAATACAGATGACATTATGAAGATGCATATTTCCTGAAATAAAAATCTTCCATGCTGAAGAAATATCAGAGGCAAAGTAGGGTCTATATATAATGAGAATTGAAATGGAATTTTGCCATAGACTTATCATTTGCACACTGAATTCTTGGGCAGCACTCTGAGACACAACACCCTAACAGAGACTAGTAGTGATGACAAATGTAGAGCCTACTTTTAACAAGGTGACTAAACTTTGCCATATTAATCTTCCACAATGACCCAGCATGATGAGACAGTCTGCAGATTCACCTCCAGGCTTTACAGGAAGAATTTGTCTTCTGGCCTCTCCTACTTTAACCCCAAGGAGGGACACGGTGGCTCAGTGGGTTAGGACGGTGAGCTTGTCGATCAGAAGGTCGGCAGTTTGGCGGGTTGAATCCCAAGTGCCGTGTAACAAAGTCAGCGCCTGTTACTCGTCCCAGCTTCTGCCAACCTAGCAGTTCGAAAGCACGTAAAAATGCAAGTAGAAAAATAGGGACCACTACGGTGGGAAGGTAACAGCGTTCCGTGCGCCTTTGGCATCTAGTCATGCCGGCCACATGACCACGGAGACATCTTCAGACAAGTGCTGGATCTTTGGCTTTGAAATGGAGATGAGCACTGGCCCCTAGAGTCAGAAACGACTAGCACGCATGTGCGGGGGAACCTTTACCTTACTTTAACTCCAGGTAGCCTTACAGGAGAAGCCACAACTGTTAATGCCTGCACACAAAATTACACTTTATCAATAAGTCCTCCAGATTTAGGTTCTGCCAAAAAATCTTTTGTTCTTGGATCTGCTAAATTGTACATACATCCCTTTGAAGAAAATGGAGTTATTTTGCTCTAATGGAACCCTTTATGATCATCCCAAACTGTTTTCTACTGGGGCTTGAATGCAGTACCAACAGTTCACTCTCCACAACCTTCTAGATTTCCAGTCTGAGTTTAGTTAGTCTGCAGCTTTTTTGTAACCATCATGTTTCATCCAAGATTAATTTACATTATTTAGAAGCAAGCCAGGTTTAAAATCGAGTAAACTATCACCTGCATCTAGTCTTCCTCTAAAGTCTATATGCAAAAAATCTATAACAGAATTTTTTGCATACATACATTCCTCCTGTAGAACTACAAAAACAAAATGTATGACATCATTCAAGGATAATTGTGCAAACACAAAATGGAGGAGATCATTGAGATTATGGGGCATCAACTGGAATGTTTGTTTACAATGGCATATAGCTGCAATTGTACTGGATAGATATTAAAGTAAATAGTAATAATGTGCCAAAACTGTGCCAAGGTTCTGAAAGTATTCATTCCTTACAAAGAAAAAAGGCTTCTGATTCTCTATTGTACATGAGGGCAATCAGAAATTCTTTTCAGCCTATTTGAGTTGAATGTATTATTGCAGACAGCGATTGCGTTTATTTATTTATTTTTTTATTTAAAAGATTTATATGGCCGCCCATCTTAAACAACTCCGGGTGGCTCACAACAACAGTAAACCAATAACTATAAAACAGCCATAAAACAGTAAAGTGATAAAACAATATTTCTTCATAACTGTGCATACTCCCTGTCTCCTTAGGCTTTTTGATGTAAGAAAAAAATTAAAGCGTTGGAGGAAACAACAACACAGCAGCTTTTAAGTAGTTTATCAAAGAGCCTGTCAAGAACTTTCTTGAAGTTGAAGTGTCCTGCTCCAATTAAAAGCAAACAAACAAATATAGGGCATTGCACAGACTGAGCTTAGACTCAACCTTTACAAAACCAAGTAACTTTGGTTTCTAGAATTTCCTGTTCCAAAGATTTGGCATCTTAAATCTTCAATGGAGTTATTCCTCAGGAGGAAGCCATGCATAATATGGGGGTCCTCCTGGACTCACAGCTCTTATTTAAATAGGAAGTGGCAACTGTAACTAACAGGGCCTTGTTTCATGCACTAATTGTGACCTTACATGGAGATACTTCTCTCAGTGCCTCACATGCTAGCCATCTCCCATTTGCACTGCTGCAATATTCTGCACCTGGGACTGCCTTGAAGATCACACAGCAAGTCCATAATGCAGCAGCAGAAGTTATTTTGACGTTCTTCAGTTAATTTATACAAGGTCACTATTTCATGAGCTGCACGGCTGCCAGTTGCTTCTGGGTGCAATGCTGACTGCCATCATGAAAGTCTTCTGTGGTTCCCGCTTAGCTCCCTAACAGCCCAACTCTGCTGTGCTTTCATAAGCCTTGCCTTCCAACTGGCCCAGGGGCAGGTAAGTGGTGGTTCTGTTCCCTGTCTGTAATGGATTTACTGTTTCCTCTTTGGGATTTCTTGCATTATTTTAATTGCTGCATATTGCCTAGATTGGTGAGAGTTTGTATAATGTATGAAAAACTACACAAGGAAAATGTAACTCTGTGTCAACAACCACCACAGCCACACACACCCAGATCATGATACATGTGGTCAAAGAAAAACACGCACACAGTATTCGTTTTTTTGCAAGCACTGCAAGTAAAAGTAGAAAAATAAGAAAAGGCAAGTCAGTATTTCATCCATTCATTTGGATACCACTCAGTTCTGGAAGCTCTGGCTGGCTTAACTATCAAGATCAACATCAGATAAAAAGCAATCCCATTAAAACAGTGAATCAATCCATAATATAAATGTTTATGTTTATGTTTATTGGACTTATATACCACCCTTCTCCCGTAGGACTCAGGGCAGTTCACAAGGAATTTAAAATAAATAAATGCAACTGGCAATTTCAAAATCATAAACAAAACAAAAAAAAGTTCAACATCACGCTAAATTCCACTAAATTCCAGCTTTCCTTTTGTGTTAAATGAAATTCCTGGTCTTAACTGCTCTCCTGAAACCCAGAATGGAAAGAGCAGACCAGATCTCCATGGGGAGGGAATTCCAAAATACAGAAACAACTTCTGTCAAGTGATAATCTCATATAGGTAGGTTAGGAGAGAGTTTGTCCAATTTCGGAGGGGTGAATGAACACAGAAAATGGTAGCCTCTCAGATAGCCTGGTCTGGAGTCAGGAAAGGCCTTAAAGGTGGCAACCAGCAGCTGAATTGCATCCAGAAGCTGACTGGCAACCCATGCAGCACCTGAAGTAATAGGGTCACCCAAGTATACCGGGATGAAGCCAGCACTGCTCAGGCTGCTGCATTCTGTACTAATTGAAGCCTATAAATGCTTTCCAAAGACAGCCTCACATAGATCAATCTCAGTGGGAGGTGACTAAGACACGAGTGACTCTGAGCAGACTATCCAACTTTATATAGTCAAATAAACATAAGAACCTCAGAGGAGTACATAGCATTTATGCATCTTCCATAAAATGCTATAGGAAGATCAGGGACAGCTTAAGATGGAACAAAAATACAATAACTGAGCTTGTTTTACCGAAGTAAGTTACTGGAACAGGTAAATTACCAGAAACTATCAAGATACTGTATTGAAAGCAAAACTGGACCAATGCCCAGAAATTAAAGCATAACATTCTGATAGTGCAGCTAACTGCTCCCTGTTACTCTGTGATTCAATATTTACCTGGATAAGCCTTGCTTTTCATAGATTTCCAACTTAATTAAAGGTTTAGGAGCAATTCAATTTTATTCCTTTGTTTTCTTGCTGAGTCCCAATCCAGAGCTCCCTCCCTCATCTCCAGTCTCTGCTTTCTCTTTTCCAGCTATTTCTTCCAGTGATCTTTTGCTAATCTCTCACATATCTTCCCTTTTAATTATGTAAGCTACACTGAGTCATTTTGGGGTTGGGTGGCCTTCTAAATCTAAGAAATTAAGAAATAAATCTCACAGCTTTTCAAACAGAAAAGTTAGGAGCTGGGAAAAAAATTCTTTTTGGACATATTCACCCTTCTTAAGACTATTCCAAAATAGATAAATTTTTGTTCCCTACAATCAAAACGAAAGGTCCTTAGCATATCTCGCTTGTTTGTGCTTTAATCTGATGCCTGATTTCTGTATTGGACATGACTGTGTAGAATCTGGGGTCAAACCCATGACGTCATGTGACGTTGTGCAACATATCAGGACAGTTTTGCCATTGCTGGCAATGGGGTGGGCGCAGCTTCTACCTGACGCATCCGGCCTGCGGGCCAGCAGTTTGACACCCCTGCCTTAAACCACAAAGGACTTTAAAGATGACTATCAAAACCTTCAATTTCACCCAGAAGCCAAATGGCAACCAGTGTAGCTCACACAGTAGTGGTGTTTCAAGTGCTCCCATAACTACTCATGTCACCACATGCTGGACCAGCTGAGAGGTATACTAGAGTAGCCTTGGGCAGAGCACATTGCAATAGTACAGATGAGAGATGAATGATGTATGAGTGATCCAGTCTCCTGGTCCAGTAAAGGGTGCAGTTGCTGCAGAAGATAACTTTTTTTAAATGCCCTCCTTGCCACAATTGTCACCTGCTCTTCAAGCAGGAGCCATGAATCTTGGGGGGACCCCCAACAGGCACATCAACCTGGTCAAGGGGTACCCTATCCAGAACCAAAGTGAAATGATATCTTGTGCCTTGTCCATTCAATACATCAGTGAACTACTTTAGTTCCCTCTGATTCAATTCACTGTTTCAAAGCAGGTTTCCAATTCACAAATCAGTTATGATTTTGGGTGATAGGGTGAGCCAATAAAAACTTTTAAATCAAAGCACTTGTTCAAAGTTCTGAAAAGTCCATATCAAGAACTCTTGTTAGCCTCACCCCCAATAATTAGGATAGAAACAGAAATCTCCTTGCATGAGAGATTTACATAATTGTTTTACTGGAGGAGGAGGAGGAGGAGGAGGAGGAGGAGGAGGAGGAGGAGGAGGAGGAGGAGGAGGAGGAGGAGGAGGAGGAGGAGGAGGAGGAGTTGTTACTGGTCTACCAGATTGGGAAAAAAGATTAAAAATTCAAAATAAAATCTTAGCACAGAACTAAAATGACATTTTGGTCTGCACATACGGCCATCCTAGGAGCAGGTGTGTGTCCCCTATAGCTTGTCTGTGCCAGATCAACTCAGAATTGCCAAGGGATACATTAAAGTTATCCCGTTCAAACTGAATTTACTCAAAACTAAAATAGATTTTGTGGCTGTATGTTGTGCTCTCTGGTGCTTGATTGTGGTATATTAGTGTCAGACCTTGTGAGCTAGATAACTGGGGTAACTCAGCTGTAGCTTTTAGGAAAATCAAACAGCAAAGCCATTTGTGAGAGGGAGAGGGAGTTTGCATTTGGATTGTACATCACTTTGTTATATGAACATAGCATTTTTAAGAATGGCAAAATGCCAAAGAATTGGTTTTTATTAAAACAGGATAATTGCCTAATGCTGATATTTGTTTCATGATTCCACAGAATGGTAGTCTTATCACTGTTTTAAAGTCAGGGTTGTATCAGGCTTGCAGTCTACCTAAAGCATTTGATGCATGAACATTCACAGCTTTTATTCTGCATTTGTACTGGCTTGATTTTTGCCTTTTGCAGTAGACTACCAAATGTCCCCCAAACACTTGAAATAAATATTGAATTACAACTCCACGTCCTGCAATTAAGTCTCTTTTATTCTCAACTACACCAAAATAATATCTATTTTTCTCTATTTTTCCCTCTTAACTGCTTGGTGTGGGAAGGAAGCCTGTGCTAGTACTTAGAAGTTAATTTTCACCCTTATTGCCTCTTGCTTATGCAGTTAATACAAACACTCATTTTGTTCCCATGAATGACATTCTTCCTTATACCAAGATAGACAAATGGATACACACACAGGAGCATACACACACACACACACACACGCGCACACACACACACACACACACACACTGAACACTGCAGATGAAATTGGGCATCAGAGATAAAGTCTGGATTTCTTAACTATCTTCCCTGATTGCCCTGTGGTTGAGAAGTGGCCAATTTAAAGTATGAATACAGGCAGGGGCTACATAAATCATGGACTGTATTCAGTGTATGGAAAAGAAGAATCATTTGGAAAGGGTAAAAATGCAATCATCTGTTTTTTACAATAGGAGGAAAATGCTATAGATTGGAATATATACAAATACATATACATATACATATGAGATAGTGTGCCTTGGATTTCCTTGTTCATTTTTTTAATTGGGCTGGAAGGGGTTACTTCATTATGCAGCAAATTAGAAAATTCATAATTTATCATTGCACCCAGTCGAAATGCCACCCAACTGAGTCGCACCCCTGCGAAAACCATCACATAGTAACAAACTGTCAAAGTCTGCTGCAGCCGACGGGCAAAATTAATATGCAAATGTATGCAAGAAATTAAAAAGCAGAATTACCCAGGCAAATGAGGTAGCTATACTTGAATTGTTAGAATTATGAATAATTACTGCGAATTTTCTGCTCCTAATATAACTTGTTTTTTGATAAACAAAGACTTAATTATCGAGATGCGCTGGAGAATTTCCGTGGCACTCATTAATCTTGCAAAAAAGAAAAAAAAGAAAAAGAAAAAACAACAAGTCCCTGGTGCCCAAACTGTAATGAAGAGCGCGTGCCCTGAATCTTCAGAAAGATCAGAGGCACCAAGATGCCAGGACTAGGGGGGAAATAGACAGTGCCAATGTCCCCTCCTGTACCCTGGAGTGTCATAATATCTTCTACCAACTATCAAAGGGACTTATTTATGCCAGCAACTGATCCATAAGTCCAATTAAGCAGGGGTGAAGCAATCAGTTGATGTGCTAGGAAAATGCCATCTAGTGGTGGCTCTATTTGATCCCAGGGACACCAACCTGACAAAGGGGAGGGGGCCCTGCACTATGCAGCTAATGGATGCTGCATGACAGACCCTAATACCCAAGAGGGACAATCTTTTAGGGTCCATCTCAATGGTCCTCCATTAATCTTGGTTCTGCAGTGCTCTGGTGTCCATGGGAACAAGGGCATTATCATAAGCACTGATTTTAACATTTCCCCATTAGGGAACACAGTGCAGGCAGGAGAAGCTTCGGGTGGTAAAGCTGAAAAGAGAAAGAGCATTATTATCTTGCATTATATGAAAGCCAGCCTCACCCTAGAATCAGTGATATATATACATTTCTTCTTTGCTCCACCTCCACCCCTCCAAAATATCACTCAGAAGAACAACAAATGAGCATATCCTGCTAAGTGTGTCACAGAGGGGGCTGATTGTTCATTTCCTCTGTGTGTGTTTTTTTTTTAACAGAGAGAGCAACTGCCTGGCCTTTGAGGATTGTGATAATTCACCACAAGAAAGCAAACAGGAAAATAACCCCATGTACTCTCTCTGTACAGACCAAATCAAACCTGCTGTGAGCTTATTATTACTTAAAAACTGGCATTTAAGTCAAAATGACAGACGCACTGTCATTATCCCTACTTGCTTCCATGATAAAGCCGAGCAGATGAGAAGGCAAAATTGCAAAACATCTTCTAGTGCTTCAGAGGTTACTTCAAGGAGCTCAAGGCAACCTACGTTTTCCAATGCATCCTCTCTGAATTCAGGTCTCCAAATTTCCTGATGCCTTGACAGGATCATTTGGCCGCAGAGACAAATTGTCATCTGTTAAATCAGGGAATTAGTCTCTCCTTCCTTCTTCCTCATTTTAGACATGAGACTTTGTGATTCTTTCTTCCCCACCGATCTCCTGCCTTCACTAAGCCTGCGAATATTATTTTTTTCTACATCCTCAGGAATGCAGGAAACATCAGTCCTTCTGCCTCTTCTTACTTGGGAAAACGTGCAAGATGAGCAGCAGATAAATTTGATAAATAAATAAAAGGAATAAATGAAAAAAACCCAAAGAAGGTAGAAACTATGTTCAGATTTCTCTTTCCCAGATTTTAATACAAAAGAGAGTTGGATTTGCTCTCCCTCCCTAAACCTCATTCAGTGCAAGATTACTCAGAAGTAACTTCCACTGAGTTCAATAGCATGGCATTCACTTTCTGTGAGATTAATTCATGCCACAGGCATCGCATGATAAGCCGAGACAAATATTTTTCGTGAGCTCTTAAGAACGATTGGGGAAGCTCATCTAATGATTGCATTTGTTTCTTTAAAAAATACTGTTCGGAGAATTCAGAAAATGCGCTTCCATTTCCATTTTTATTTCTAAGGGATAAAACATACAAGATCACATTTCTCAGCACTGTCTCTCTCTTACCCATTTCCATACTGTTCCCCACCCCTGTGTCACATATATATATATATATATGTGTGTGTGTGTGTGTGTGTGTGTGTGTGTGTGTGTGTGTGTGTGTGTGTTGGTTTGGTTTCTCTCTTAATAAGATCTTAACAAAACATGTGCATTTCTTCACAAATGGGGCAGAAAAAAATGTGATATATTTATAAAAAATTGAATTGGGTGGGCAGAGGGAGGAGGGGATGAAACTCCATTGAAACACTGAGCTTTTAATGCTTAGCTCTTAGACTGGCTTGAATCCTAATTTATTCAACTATATTTGCAGTGCTGAAATCAAGCTTTTTTTTTTAAGGAAAAAATAAGGCTTTCCATCTTAATAACTACTTGCAGAAAGCATACTGTGGTCTGCTGTATGCTGAGAACAGCTGTATCTGTTGCTTTTTGCCAGGGCAGATAGATAAGAATTTTGCTGGGTTCATTTTTTTAACAAGAACCTGGCAACATTTTAAAATATCTTCATAAGTGGGGCAGAAAGAAATTAAGATCTTAAAACTTTGTGAATGAAAGCAAAATTGACAGATGCATTGATCTCTAGATAGGGGTCTTTTTCTAAAACAATACATATATTCATGTGCTTCATTAGTTAAATCAATCACTTGGGTGGATTTTTTTAAAAAAATGCTATGTATTGGCAACTTTGCATTCTGCTGTTCAATCCCAAAGAGTTTCTTGAGCAGCTAACTGTTAAAAAGAAAATAGCAAATCATAAATAATAGTAGTATGTGCTCCATATTTCTTCTGTCAGTGAAAAGAGCAGAACATAATAGAGTAGATGTCAAAACCACTTGGGTGGTTTATTAATCTCATCAGATTTTACAATACATTCCTTCTTTGGGTACATTACCCCCTTCAAAAAACACTTTTAATAGCATATATTACTTTTAAAATAATTGTTCAGTATAGTAAAGGTGACACAAATAATTAAAATCTGTGACAATCTATGTATAACCCGTGATTTAAAATATTTACTTTCAACTACCGTACTGAAGAATAGGGAAGTGCAAAGCTTCAAAAGAGGGCATCAGTTTGATGATGCTTTGATCAAATCATTCATTCAAGCAGATTTTGCACTGAAGCCGATACTCCTGCTTGGAAGTAGCAACCTGAATCAGGTGGCTTTGAAGCACTTCGTAATCTTTGAAGCATCTTGCAGATTTGAAGGATTTATATTGCTTCTGGAGTTTGCTTTGGACAATATATAATCCTGCAACTTAGATTTCATTTAAAAGGATGCTGGGTGAGGGGTGTTTGTTGACATGAATAGCCAGCTAATCAGTTTAATTCTCATTAAATGTTTTTCCTAGCAGAGTTCTTTTGGAGTGACAAGGCTAACCTTGCTTTCAATTACCTTCACTTTCTCAGTTTTCAGCCTCTTAAATCTACTGTTACAAACTTTAACCTTGCTCTCTCTTAAGCTAATGGGAATCTTACATTTTTTGTGATGTTCCTTCAACATACCTGGGGGCTCAGTTGAGCACTCAGCATTGAATATGTGCTTGAGGCCGACCTTACCTATTTTTAAAAAATATCTGTGCATTGATTTTTGAAATAAAATCAAAGAGAAAGGAAAAAAGAGGGAAGGGGGGGAAGAGAATTTTTTTTTTAAAAAAAATGGAAAAGAGGTTTACAGGCATCATAACATTTGCAGTACAGCTTTAAAATAGCCAGCATCTTTCTCTATGGCTTGGCTCTATTAGTAGCACTGTATCTCACAGAGGCATCCTGCTGCTCCTGTTCCTGCTACCTCTGCCAGCTTGCTAACATCAAATGTTGCCAGTTAAGTCACAACTCTCACAGAACTTGGGTCCTGCCAGTAGTGAAGGGTTCTTTTGTAGGAAAAGCTGGTGCCAACTAGCTATGCCAATATCCCTGGCCTCTTAGAAATAATAATGATCAGAGGCAAAAAAATAAATAAATCCCTAATTGGTTGCTATGTGTTAGCATCCAGGGCTAAAAGTTAAAAAATCCTTCCCTCCTTCCCTCCTTCCTTCCTTCCTTCCTTCCTTCCTTCCTTCCTTCCTTCATTCATTCATTCATTCATTCCTCTGGACTAATACACTTTCTCTGCCAGTTCAGCAAACTTTTCTACAGGCTGCTCATTAGCTTAGAAACTGTGTTTTCCTTTCTTCTTCCCTGTTCGCTCTGCCCTAAAATGTATATATAGGTGTACTGTGTGTGTGTGTGTGTGTGTGTGTGTGTGTGTGTGTGTGTGTGTGTGTGTATATATATATATATATATATATATATATATATATATATATATATATATATATATATATATATATATATATATATATATATATATATATATATATATATATATATATATATATATATATATATATATACTATGTATGTATAACCCTTGAAATGATTAAACTGAAAATTAGCAAGGTAAGTGTTCTATAGAGTCTGCCAATCATATTGTTTGCATTCCATTCTGCCAGAAAATAAAATTGCTTCTGACATTTTGAAATTTCCCCATTATAGTCTACAGTTGATTTTTTTTTCCAAATCAAGTCTTGAATATATTCTAAGTCAGATAGCCCTCAGTATCTTAAACCCCTGATCTAAAATAAATCACATTTCAGTTGCCAATTGAAGAATTCTTTCAAAATGTGCTTGTCATGCTAATTTGGTAATCCCTTCAGAAAAAAGTACACTTTGAAAAGTTAAATCCAATATATATTAGTTTGTACACTTTGCAATTTCACTTCCTTTTTCTTCCATTTTCTTGACAGTCTTTCCCTTTCTGGGAGACACTTGGAATTGAGAAGCATGTACATTTAAAATTAATCATTGGTCTGGCATTTTTATCCACCCTTTGAGTCCTTCTCAAAGACCTGAGATAGGCAGATGTTGTTCTCATAGTGTTAAAGATATTGTTGCAGGATGTAGGTTGTTCCAAGTAATGTTGCCTTTGAAATTAATTGAGAGTCATTTTGTCAATGCTGATAGTGTCCAACTGATGCTCCAGATGTTTTGACTTTGCACCCAGGAGACTTATTAATATTAGTGCTATTCTTGCTCTCTTTTAAAACAATCATTCTACTTCTATTTGCCATTCCTTGTATTTTGTGATTTTTATCCATTTCTTTCTTTTCTATTTTGTTGTCTCCAGGTACTGCCACATCCACACTTTTACGTCTTTCTTGTTGACAGTTGTTAAGTCTGGGCTATTGTGTGATAGGGACGCGGTGGCTCAGTGGGTTAGGATGCTGAGCTTGTCGATCAGAAGGTCAGCAGTTTGGCGGGTCAAATCCCAAGTGCCGCGTAGCAGAGTGAGCGCCTGTTACTCGTCCCAGCTTCTGCCAACCTAGCAGTTTGAAAGCATGTAAAAATGCAAGTAGAAAAATAGGGACCACTACGGTGGGAAGATAACAGCGTTCCATGCGCCTTTGGCGTCTAGTCATGCCGGCCACATGACCACGGAGACGTCCTCGGACAAGCGCTGGCTCTTCGGCTTTGAAACGGAGATGAGCACCGGCCCCTAGAGTTGGAAACGACTAGCACACATGTGCGGGGGAACATTTACCTTTACCTATTGTGTGATAGATGCCTATCTCCTTGAATTCTAAAGTCCAAGAGCACTTTAGCTTCTTCATTTTCTGTTACTTTGTCTACTTTGTGGTCCCACCAGTTCTTGCTTGCAGAAAAATGGAATTTCTTGCAGATATTTCAGTGCACCATTGTTGCTACTTTGTCATGCACTGTAATCAGTTCATGTGATCTTTTTGCAGCAGCTAACCAAATAGTCCATGGTTTATTCAGCTTCTGTGCAGAGATGGCATTTACTATCTTCTCATTCAGCCTTTCTTTGCATTTGTTCTTAAGGCTTGGTCTTGTGCAGTCAGAATTAGACCCACTGTCTCTTTCTTCAACTTTCCTGCTCTTAGACATTCCCAGGTCCTGTTATTATCTGCTTTCCCTGCTTTTTTAATGCACTGGCCATATAATACTTTGTCTTGCCATGTTCTTTTCTCTTCTTCATTTGAACTATCTTGTCAGCCAGTTTAGTCAGTACAACTTGGTATATGAGTTTCAATACATCTTCATTGTCCTTCAGGTATTCTTCCTAACCCTAACCTTTTTTTTCAACTTTCTGGCATATTTGCAATATTCCAAGCCTACTATGCTTCTTGCTAAGTACTGTCTATTATTATTATTGTGAGGATGAAGGGCATAATTTATTGTCATTATTTTTCTGATATTCCTATGCAAGGCCTTTAGCTCTGCTTAAGTCCAGTCCGTTAATGATTGAAATTGTCCAGGGGTAATTGCCTTTATGGTATTTCCTCCACTGAGTTTTCACTTTAAGATCTTCTTCACTCATTGTTGTGTTTATTTCTAATCTCTTGATATTTACCCAGATATTTGTAGTGATTATCTTATTTATTTATTTATTTTTGGGACTTATATGCCGCCCTATCTCCCGAAGGACTCAGGGTGGCTAACAACAATAAAAATACAATAATACAAAAGTTAAAAAAGAATTAAACTAGCAGCCCCAATAATAAGTTAAAAACATTTTAAAAATCCCTGTCAGTCCAGGTCAGCCTGATGGAAAAGGAATGTTTTAAGGCCGCGGCGAAAGGACCAAAGATCCAGGGCCATCCGGAGCTCAAGGGGAAGTTGGTTCCACAGGGCTGGCGCTCCCACAGAGAAGGCCCTCCCCCTGGGGGTCACCAGCCGACATTGTCTAGCCAACGGCACCGTGAGGAGGCCCCTTCTGTGTGAGCGCACTGGGCGATGGGAAGTCATTCCCGGCAGTAGACGGTCCTGCAAATATCCCGGGCCTAGGCCATGTAGGGCTTTAAAGGTAAGTACCAACACCTTAAATCTCACCCAGAGGGCAACTGGTAACCAATGCAGCTCACGCAGGAGGGGTGTAATATGGGAGTATCGGGATGGTCCCATCACTACCCGCGCGGCCGCATTCTGCACCAGCTGGAGCCTCCAGGTGGTCTTCAAGGGCAGCCCCATGTAGAGAGCATTGCAGTAATCTATATGGGAGATAACGAGTGCATGAGTGACCGTACATAGGGCATCTCGGTCCAGATAGGGGCGCAACTGGTGCACCAGGCGAACGTGGGCAAATGCCCCCCTGGCCACAACTCCTATATGATCTTCAAAACTGAGTCATGTATCCAAGAGCACGCCTAAGTTGCGCACCCCATCAATGGGAGGTAACACCTCTCCTCCCCTAACCAAAGATCGAACCTCTTGGACTAAACAAGATGCCGGTACATAAAGCCACTCAGTCTTGGCCGGGTTGAGCTGGAGCCTGTTCTTCCCCATCCAGATCCGTACCACTTCCAGGCAACGGGACATCACGTCGAGGGCATCGCTGGGTTGGTTCGGGGTGGAGATGAAAAGCTGGGTATCATCAGCATATAGATGATACCTCACCCCAAAACCACGGATGATCTCACCCAGTGGCTTCATGTAGATGTTGAACAGGAAGGGCAAGAGGACCGACCCCTGAGGCACCCCACAACTAAGGGGCCTCGGGGTTGACCTCTGCCCTCCTGCCAACACCGTCTGCAAACGGCCCAAGAGGTATTTTTATTTATTTATTTATTTTAATTTTAATTCCATTTATATCCCGCCCTTCTCCGAAGACTCAGGGCAGCTTACAAGCTTAGCAGTAGCCTTCATTCTATGTATATGCCTGCTTATTAGGGCTTTCACACACACCCCAGCGGCATTATTACAAAGTCAGCTTAATTGCCCCCAACAATCTGGGTCCTCATTTTACCTACCTCGGAAGGATGGAAGGCTGAGTCAACCTTGAGCCTGGTGGGATGCGAACCTGCACTAATTGCAGGCAGCTGGTGTTACTTAAGGAGGCATTAGCCCACTGCTCCACCAAGGCTCCAAGGTAGGAGAAGAACCACCGTAAAATGGTGCCTCCCACTCCCAACCCCTCAAGACGTCGCAGCAAGATACCATGGTTGATGGTATCAAAAGCCGCTGAGAGATCTAATCGGACCAGGACAGAGGAATAACCCTTATCTCGGGCCCGCCAGAGATCATCCACCAGTGCGACCAATGCCGTCTCCGTGCTGTACCCAGGCCTGAAACCCGATTGGTACGGGTCCAGATAATCCGTTTCCTCCAGGACCAAAGGGAGCTGCCAAGCCACCACGCTCTCAACAACCTTCGCAAGGAAGCGAAGGTTGGAGACAGGATGAAAGTTATTTAAAATAGCTGGATCCAAGGCAGGTTTCTTGAGGAGGGGCCTCACCACAACCTCCTTCAAGGCAGCAGGGAAGCACCCCTCACTCAAGGAAGCATTAATAACTGCCAGGAGCCAGCCTCGTGTAACCTCCCGAGCCGCATAAACCAGCCAGGAGGGACACGGGTCCAACAAAAATGTGGCGGCACTTAATTTCCCCATGATCCTGTCCATTTCATCCGGAGTCACAGGATCAAACTCCTCCCAAATGTTATCGGCCAAACCCATCGCTTCCCCCTCGTCAGACACTGCCCAGTCGGAGTCCAGACCAGCCTGAATCTGAGCGATTTTATCCACCAGATACTGACTAAACTCCTTGGCCCGTCCCCGCAAGGGGTTGCCCCCGTCCCCTGATTTAAAAGGGAACGGGTCACCCTAAACAGGGCAGCTGGCAGGTTATCTGTGGACGCAATGAGGGTGGCGAAGTGAGCACACTTTGCCACCTTCATTGCCACAAGGTAAGATCTAGAAAAGGATCTTAACTGTGTTCGGTCAGACTCGGACTGATGGGACCTCCAAATGCTCTCTAGGCCCCTTCTCCGGCACTTCATCTCCTGCAGGGCCATGGAAAACCAGGGAGCCAACTGGGATCTGCGCCGGGTCAGAGGCCGCAAAGGCACAATGCAGTTGAGAGCCTCCGAAGCAGCCCGTTGCCAGGCGTCAACTAAGGTCTCGACCTGTGGGAAAGGGAGGTAGGAATCAATTCAAGCACCGTCTGGAACCTATCTGGGTCCATCAGGCGCCTGGGGTGGAACCACCTAGTCGGTTCCACCTCCCAGCAGTGGGGGATGGCATGATGGAGGCCCAGCCACAGGAAATAATGGTCTGTCCATGAAAGGGGTTGAGAAGTTGGAGTAACCCCACCCAGACCATTAAGCCACTGCCCAGAGATAAAAATAAGGTCGGGTGTGTTTCCCCCCTCATGAGTTGGACCCTGAATAATCTGGGTCAGGTCCATGGCCATCATGGAAGCCATGAACTCTCGGGCCACCCCCGCCGCACTGCCCAGGGAAGGCAGGTTAAAATCCCCCAGAACCATGAGTCTGGGAAACTCAACCGCCAGCCCCGAGAGAGCGTCGAGTAGCCCGGGCAGGGCCGTTGCCACGCAGCTGGAAGAAAGGTACCTGAGCAACAGGCCCAACTGACCCCCAGGGCCCCACCTCAGGAGGAGGTACTCACATCAGCCTATCTGAGGGGCAGTGGCCTCCCGCAGACAAAGGGCCTTCTTAATAATAACTGCCACCACCACCCCGCCCCTACCCTGGGCCCGAGGCTGGTGAAGCACACGGAAACCTGGTGGGCATAACTCGATCAAAGGGACTCCTCCCTCCGGGCCCAACCAAGTTTCCGTAATGCATGTCAGGTCTGCACCTTCCTCCTCAATCAAATCCCGGATGAGGGGAGCTTTATTCACCACAGACCTGGCATTCAAATAAACCAGCCTGAGCTCAGGTACCTGTCCTCCCCCATCCCCAGAGAAGCAGGATGAAGCCAGAGGGTTGGAGCGTGCCACCGCTCGAAGACAGCGGGGGTGCGATCCCAGATTTCAATATGGCCCTGTCTCCACCCCATCCCCTCGGGCCCCAAGACCCCCCACCCCGCCCCCCCATCGCCGCAACCGTCTACCAACCTGGACTGAGAAAGGTCCAGCAAAATCCCCCCATCTTTCTGCTGGGCCTTACATCCCTCCCCCCTCCCTAACCCATTAAAAAGTTTAAATAAAAAATCCCTAAGACTCCGTTTTGTGCCATGCCACCTCTCGGGATCCCAGGATCCGTCATTAAGGAACCGGCGGCATAAACCAGAGGGTCACACCTGGGAGAGGGGGGAAATCTCTCAGGGCAAGCAGTTTGCCCGCGGAATAGATCATGCAGAGAGTTGATGTTATTTCCATAGGGCATCTTGATTCCTTCATTTTTCATATTTTCCCACTGTTGATGGTGAGGGTGGCACATCTGTCCAGTCCAAACTCTGTTATTATTGTTCCTTTCTCTTTTTGAAACACATTTTGAATGACCCATGAGAGAACAAAAAGTTCAAAACAAATCAGAAGGTCTGATTAATTAAGCCATACAAACTTCCCCAAAAATCCTTTGCTTATTTCAATCTTATTTCAAGGCCTAGCCAAGGATCCTAAAGAATGGAAGGGTTATTTAATTCAACACCAAAGGAAAGGCAACCCCCCCCTAAAAAAAAGAGAGCAGAAGACTTAAAATGGGACAATGCTAATGTGTCTGAGCACTTGCTATTCTTGAAATAATTAATTTAAATCTCGGAACAGTGCATCCAACTAGAGTGAGAGAGACTGGGACCTGTGCAGCTGCTTCCTCTCCTAAGGGCTGTATTGGTGGGGCAGCTCAAGGCTCCTGGTTCTCCCTTATTAGAGCTCTTTGTCTTTCAGCCAATCTGAACAGCCCTTCAAATGTACTGTCCTCTAATGGCCCTAATGCACTGCCCTGCCCTGTGCATTTACTAACACACTAGAATCAAGGACCCATTTGAGGCCTGCTGTTTACCTAGGGTAATGGTGCACCTGCCCTTCTGTCCCCTGGGGATTTCCCTGCGTCAGCATCAGTGCACAATTGTTTTGGCTCCAAGGGCTGCATGGATTCTGGGTCATTGCTTGAGGAGATTCGGACACATGTGCACCTATTTGCATACATACCCACATTATTTATTTGATTTACACGTGGCAGTGCTCCTTTATATACATCCACATCATTCTGTCTTCTCTCTCTCTCTCTCTCTCTCTCTCTCTCTCTCTCTCTCTCTCTCTCTCTCTCTCTCTCTCTCTCTCTCTCTCTCTCTCTCACACACACACACACACACACACACACACACACACACAAACAAACAAACATAAAACATAAACACATATACAAATTGTTTTTCCCCTCTCCCTGTCCACTGTAAACCACTGTATATTTCCTGCAACCATTAGCAAAGAGAAAACAGGGAAAGGTCCCTGCCAGCCAGGTAATGATTTGGATCCGTTGTCCAGTGGAAAAAAATAGCCAGGACTCTACAGGACTTTGCAGGATATACTGTTAATTTTATTTGTTATTTATTAATTATTTTTATGCCATTCATCTCTCCTGTAAGGTGACTCTTAATGCATATTGCCATTAAGACACTGACCAAATTCAGGAAATGCTGTATTTTTAAAAAGCTATTTCCCTAAATTTTCCCAAAGGGCCAACTAGGAATAGAGTTATACCTGAAAGAATAAGCAAAAAAAGTGATTAATATTGATAAGGGTTTGAAAAATGTAAAACACTGAAAGTTGCATATTGCTGCTGTTGTTTTATTTTTATTCAAGGAATGATGCGGTGAAGATTTACTAGCACCTGTCAGATGTTCCAATCATCTTTTTACATTTTTTTTTCTGACTTGCTGTGAAATGCCTCTCTACTAATGGCCACCGCTTTTCCTGTATCTATTTCATGTATAATCAGTATTTACATATCTGTTTATACAAAAGGACAGTCAGCTGTTAGGAGGGTTGCCAATGCCCCAGGTTTAGAAAAAAAGGAAAAGAAAGAAAACTCTTGGCAAGTTGGTAGAAATTTTGTTGGTGAATCTAGAAATAAGGAGAAATGTGTTATTCCCCCTCCCCCAACTCCCCTGTTTTTTGGGAGCTGTTCCTTTAAGACCAGAGTAGATAAAGTACATCCTAAGTCTCATGTAATATATAGATTTGAAAGAGTCAGTGCCACACGGTATTCCCCTTTTTCTTTTACTTTACTGGACTTACAGTAAAAGATTGGTTCAGTTTCCTAGCTTCCAGAAAGGCAAGTGATCCCAAATTGCTTTACGTTCTGCAGCGAATAGTTGTACCTTCTCCCAACAGAGCAGCCTTTACAGAAGAGAAACATTTTCCCTGTACTTTAACTTTTAGCTCAAAGCAATTCCAAGTACTGTATGGATATCTTAGAACTTTATGACAGAAGTTTAGCATCCAGTTTACCTAGCATCCATGCTCACCTCTGTATTTGTTCTGTACCAGCCTGCTACCAGCCCTGCAGAAAAGGCAACCCCTTCTTTACAAACGGCAAGAGGCTGGAATGACGTCTGCCAAATTTATTACTACAAAAACAAACAAGACACGAACCAAGATACAGGAGCTTTGAAACACTATCTGAGCGGTTGCTTTCAGCAAACCAGCCCTCCCCACACATTCCCTTTATAAAGAGTTCAGGGCGTGGCTTCTCTCTGCCTCCTTCCGAGAAGCCCCATTGCCTTCCTCTGGTTATGCCTACTTGACTGCCTCCTGCGTCGGGCGTCCTTGAACAGGGCCAGCTGTGGGTCATCTTCATCCACACTGTCAGGCTCACACAGCTGGGTCTCCATGGTGACCAAGTGGGAGGGGCCTGCCTGAGGGCTATCATCAGCAAGATCTTCAACCCCCTCAGCAAGGTCTTCAACACCCCCCTCCTCCTCTGAGTCGTCCGACCCAACTGCCGAACCCACAGGCTGACCCTGAATCACAACAGTATTGCTAAATCCTAGAACTCCTCCTATCTATCTAAATTGCAGAACTTAATGTCAGTTTTTTGCCTTTTTCGGTCAAATGAAATTGACAGTTGCCTGGATCCAGCTGAACATTCTGACAGATTTTTTTTAATCTTCTTTCTATCTGCATAGCCTCACTGTACAGTCTGCATTGATTAATGATTTGCCCCATAGTGCCTTTTCCTCCAGAAGGGAGTCTTCTCCCAATCTTGAGCTCAAATACTTTGTGGATTTTCCACTACCTATGAATTAACAAGCCTTTGGCAATACAAACACTGCCCGATTCATTCTAGTTCTCGTTCTCTGGATTAAAACCAAGAGTCCATCTTCAACAATCACTAAGACTATTTCAGTTTTTTTCGCTGCCAGCCCTCCCCTCCATCCCCAACCTTTTCCTAACAATCAGTCTTCAGGGTCCTTTAAGCCTCCCCTTCTGTATCTGCTGCCCCTTTTTTTCAAATAAGCATGGTGTCCTGTGACTTTTTAAATTATTACTCTAAGCTCCTTATCAGCAAAGTTTAGCGCAGAGTTGTTTGGGTGGCTGCATGGATGTATGACGAAAGAGAGAGTGAGCAGTCTCTTGTGCCAAATGTTTATGTGCACTTGCTTGTAGGTTACCAAGAACTCTAAGTATTTTTTGAGGATTGGGAATCAACCTGAAAGCTGTCCCAAAGGTGCTTTTTCATGAGACAACTGGACTTCCTTTGTTTTTTCTTGAAAATGTTTCACTTCTCAGTTCTGAGAACTGAACTGAACAGAACTGAGAACTGAAGAAGCTTCTTGGATGAGAAGTGAAAGGTCTTCAAGAAAAAAACAAAGAAAGTCCAGTTGTCTCATGAAAAAGCACCTTTGGGACTACCATAACCTGGATGACTGGGAATCTCCACAGACATTCAACCCCAAAAGCATTTTAAAAGTAAAGATTACAGAACAAGCAACCTAACTTGATTAAAGTCAGGGATTTGATTGTGTTCCATTTTTAAGCTTCCTGTGTCAGGTTTTGAGGGGAAAAATTCTAAAATACAAAATCCAGTTCTAACTGGAAAAGACAAAAGAAATGAATTGCCATTATTTAGAGAGTCCTTTCTTCGTAACAGTAAGATGAATGCAAATTGAGTTCACACACTGCAGTTTGTAAACTTGGGTTTATGTCCTAACATACCAGAATGGCATAAGGAGTATAAAGGTGTACAAAGGCTGGGTTCATATATTAAATGCAGCTTTTGACAACTGGCTTTCCTGCCCCAAGCACAATAAACTGATATGTACATCTTTTTTAATTTGTATGAGCACTAGTCATACTGAGTAAGAAACATGGGAATTGGAGTCAAGCATGTGTGAAGTGCATTCCTTTGAAGTACCAAACAAACAAACTTCAGTGTTACAGATCCTTCCTTCCTTCCTTCCTTCCTTCCTTCCTTCCTTCCTTCCTTCCTTCCTTCCTTCCTTCCTTCCTTCCTTCCTTCCTTCCCATCTTACATTCAATGTGTTTCCACAACTCTAATCTCTCAAACCAAATATAAGTTGCAAACATATGCAGTCCTAGTGATTGCAGTGAACAATAACTAAGCATCTACAAGCAGTGAAGCCTCTACCCCTGCATACAACTCCATTCTTGACACCAAAGTACTTAACTGGATCATTCCTAGTGTGATGATTTCAGGGGGAGTTGGCAGGGGAGGGGGAGAGCCCTCAGAAGTGGCTTCTTTGTTGTCACATTTTTTCATTGTATTGAATAGTATATTATTCTGTTGGCATAGACTGAAAACTGTATTTTTGACGCCCTTCCTACCTTATTCTTACGTCTGAAATGGCATTACCTTGTCATGCACATACATTGATCTTGCCTGACTGTCACCCTCCCCTTTCATTATTTAGGGTTATTACTTTTTGTTATTATTTTTCATTCAACTCCATAATTACTCTTAACTTTCAAGTTTATTTTTAATCTCTTTGTTCATGGATTTAGGCTCCTGTATTCTCCCCACCCCCACCTCCAGCCTTGATGAAGGCATGTTTCAAATATAGCCATAATCATGTGCAATATTGTTCAATTAGTCACTCATTTATGACTATTTTTCCTTTGAACCTCATAATGCATGCGAATGTAACAAAATGTTTTCAATTTTTTTTAAAGAAAAAAGGAGGCTTCTAACAATTTCTTACTTTGTTTTTTCCCCAAATGATATTTGCTGCTTCTTTGTTAAAAAAAGAAATCTTAATTGCAAGCCAAGGGAGAGAAAAGCAATGAAGTATGGCACAATTTTACTGATACAGTTTACAATACATTTTGGATTAGGAAGGAAAAGGACCCAAGACTAGCAACCTGGCTTGTGATAATGACCTCCATGACCCAGTTACCGGGGAGACAACCAGAAAGATTGTGTTAGGATAATAATCAATTCAACCCTTCCAATAGACACCATCGAACATGTGATTAAGTGCCAAAGTTGATTGAGTATCCTAAATCCTCAACCCCAATGATCCATTGTTTCCTATCTAACAATGATCCTAGACCACTTACTCAGTGTCCCTATGATCTGTTGAGGCAGAGAATCCAGAAAGGAAAAAAAAAGAAGAGAGACAGGTTAGGAAACACAGTTGTGTTTTATTATAAACTTTAACCACAAAAAATGAAATGGAAAAAGTCCTGGTAGACAAGTGTGTCGGGGGATGGGGGAAGAGTTAATTTTGTTTGCTTAAATTTCACCATTTGTACAGATGAAGTTCAAACAAAATATGTGGTCTCAGGTAGCAGAAGCCTTCTGGAAAATATCTGTCTTCCAGTGACAAAAGGGCCTCCAACTGGAACTAGTTCCAAAGGGTCAGCCCCATCATGGAAAAATAATTCTTTTGGGCTTCAATCCCCTTAACTTCCTAAAAATGAGGGAAGACTGGCTGCTTCTCTCAGCATGTTCAAACATCCTTGATGTACAAACAGTAGCTCTAACTTGCTAGTGCTTAATTTAAAACTGTTCTCTCCCACCTATATAGTCTTCAGACACTAGAACAGGGCTTTGACAGCATCTCCCCACTTGCCTGAGGTTGTGCTAGAGGGTATCACCAGGGCATTTATGGTACTGAACTCCAAACCATTGGATGACCTCCATCAGTAGCTTCATGTATATGTTAAATAGCAAGGGGGAAAGCAACCATGATGTAGACATCTCTCCTTCCCATCTGGCTACTACTAGCTGGAACTGACCATGGAGGAAGGAAAGGAACTCTTGCAGAACCATGCCTCCAATCCCCAGTCCCTGCAGTAGGTCCAGAAGATTACTATGGATGATAATATCAAAGGCCACTGAAAGATCTAAAAGGACTAGAACAGGCACACTATCTGTCAACCTCTTATGACCTCTCAACATAGGTCTTAAATCAAAATGACCAATCCCATCTCTGTCCCACATCTGGGTCTGAATCCTGACAGACTTAGATCCAGATAATCTACTTCATCTACAGTACTCTGTAGTTGTCCTGCACCATTATCTCAATAACCTTCTTCCCAAAGAGAAGATTGGGAACCAGGCAATAATTAACTAATACCTCTGGATCTAGAACAGGGGGGTCAAACTGCCAGCCGACAGGCTGGATGCATCATAGCTAAACCGTGCCCACCGCATTGCCGCCAATGGGAAAAAAAGTCACGATACGTCATGACACGTCATGTGACATTTCACGTTTGACACCCCTGATCTAGAAAGAGCACTTACAAAGCTCCTCCATCATCTTTATTTATTTCAAACATCAATAATTGGTAATTTGCAATCATATTGTTGCTGCAACCAGTAAACAGATGATGGCCAGAAATTCTTGTCGATCTCCTGAAATTGTATTTTACATATAGAAATATCAAGCCATAATTGTGTATAATGGTGAAATTTTTCCACATGTTAAGCAGCTCAGAATAAACCACTTGTGCAAGTACTAGTGATATTCTCCCTGGAGAAATTCAAGCAAGCAAACAAACAGATAAAGCTTTGCAACATTGCTTGCACTTCTGGAACTTGGTGCTGACACATATTTTTTTTTTAAAAATCTGCTAACAATGTTTGATATGTACAAGCAAATGAAAGAACATAAAAAATACAGTAGTCATCAAGAGCTAAACATGATCCCCTTGGTGCTATAGCTAGAGGCTTAATGAAAATATATCTGCAAGATACAAAAATCTTTTAAAATAATTTTGTACCATTAATCACCTCTTTAATACTGTGTCTTATCTCATTAATTCCAGTCAGACTAAATGAAATTGCAAAGGTTTACAAAGATTTCTTTGTTAAATGTGGGTTGGAAAATTATTTTGTATAATCCAAACTTCTACCTCTTCATATCATATATATTTTTTAAAATGCACGGCTCATTTGAATAGCATAGAAGTGTAGAAATCCTCAGGTTGTATCCCCCCATCATATTTAAAGTCAATATTACATTTTAGAATGTAATTGAAGTGCAAATTAAATATTATGTATACTTTTGTCTCTTATTTCAATTCTATATGCAAAGATTTGCCTTGGCAATCCTCTTTATCCTATTGTTTTATTACAACCCTTAAAATTAAAATCCATTCTTGTCTTTAAATGTTTTATTGTACTTGTCGCTCTTGTTTTGCATTGTAAAGCCTATGATTAATTCTGTCCGCCAAGTGCATACGGTCTGCCTGGCGATCATCCATTAACTTCATCACTGCTACTTCAAAATGAGTGGTTCATTATTAATTTTTTTCCCATCTTTTCAATTACCAGATGTGCTTTTACATTTCTATACTTCTTAGAAAATTCTGAGTCCTAAATTTGGGAGATGTGCAGCCAATGACCAATATGAATAATTGAGTTCAAGAGGACCAACACTTCCAAATAGTATACAGTAGAATAAGGACAAACTGGCTAACTAGATAAATGCAGAGACAGACAAACAGGCAGAGGAAAAGATAATAGAGAGAGGATAATTTCTAGATGCTATTTGTTTGCCATGCTCTCTTGGGACCAAGAATTGGGACTCAAGATGGACTTGCCAGCTATAAAAACATGCACTGAGATCCAAAGTTAATGCAGCCTTGTTAAGCCCTTGTATTAGAAACTATTGCTGTGTCATTGTAATAACAGTTCCACTTGCACTATATTTCTTCATATAATTAATTGTAAATTTGATACTAATCATTTTACATACAATTCTCTAATGGCCTGCGGTTAACATGGAGTACAAGAATTGTAACTGCTATACAGAAACACTTGGAGGAACATGTCAGTTCAGCTTTACCTTGAAGAATGCAAAGCTGTATGCCTGGCCTGGCCTTTTTGCTTTTCCAGGCCTTTCTTTCCCAACCATTTGTCAGGCCCCAGATAACTTGCAAACTGCAAGAATCAAGAATATATAGATTTCAGAAGACATTTTAGTGCTAATCAGGATAAACATGTAATCTTGAAAATTGTATGTGTTCGTTTCCAGATAGATTTATAGCTGGCCAAGTCAGATAAAGTCTTTTTAAAATCGTTCCTTCCCACAGCCTAAAGCCCTGGCCAGGTTTGTCTCTTATTTCATCCACTAATCAACAATTTCCCACAGTCTATCATATCATTCCCCTTCATGGATTACTGCCTTGTCGTGGCGAAGGGGCTTGTGTAATTCAATGAAGCTATGAGCTATGCCGTGCAGGGCAACCCAAGACGGACAGGTCATAGCAGAGAGTTCTGACAAAACGTGATCCACTGGAGAAGGAAATGGCAACCCACTCCAGTATCTTTGCCATGAAAACCCCATGGACAGTACCAAAAGGCAAAACAATATGACGCTGGAAGATGAGCCCCTCAGGTCGGAAGGCGTCCAATATGCTACTGGGGAAGAGCAGAGGGCTAGGGCTAGTAGTGCCAGAAAGAATGAAGGGACTGGGCCAAAGCAGAAAGGACACTCAGCTGTGGATGTGTCTGGTGGTGAAAGGAAAGTCCGATGCTGTAAAGATTTTTTCTCCATAGGAACCTGGAATGTAAGATCCATGAATCAAGGAAAGCTGGACATGGTCAAACAAGAGATGACAAGACTGACATCGACATAAATCAAATAAATAATAATAATAATCTTAGGTATCAGCGAATTAAAATGGACAGGAATGGATGAATTTAATTCAGATGACCATCAGGTATACTACTGCGGGCAAGAATCCCTCAGAAGAAATGGAGTAGCCTTCATAGTCAATAAAAGAGTAGGAAAAGCAATACTGGGATACAATCCTCAAAATGACAGAATGATCTCAGTTCGAAGCCAAAGCAAACCATTCAATATCACAGTAGTCCAAATCTATGCCCCAACCACTGGTGCTGAAGAGGATGAAATTGACCAGTTCTATGAAGCCCTACAGCATCTTATAGAACTAACACCAAAAAATGATGTCCTTATCATCATGGGGGATTGGAATGCTAAAGTAGGAAGCCAAAAGATAACCAGAATAACAGGCAAGTTTGGCCTTGGAGTACAAAATGAAGCAGGGCACAGGCTGATAGAATTTTGTCAAGAGAATACGATGGTCCTAGCAAACACTCTTTTCCAACAACCCAAGAGACGGCTCTACACATGGACATCACCAGACAGTCAAACACAGAAATCTGATTGACTATGTGTTCTTCAGCCAAAGATGGAGAAGCTCTATACAGTCAGTAAAAACAAGACCAGGAGCTGACTGTGGCTCAGACTATGAGCTTCTCATTGCAAAGTTTAGGCTTAAACTGAAGAAAGTAGGGAAAAGCACTAGGCCACTCAGGTATGAATTAAATCATATCCCTGTTGAATATACAATAGAGGTGACAAATAAATTTAAGGAATTAGATCTGATAGACAGAGTGCCTGAAGAACTATGGACAGAGGTTCGCAACATTGTACAAGAGGTAGCAACCAAAACCATCCCAAAGAAAAAGAAATGCAAGAAAGCAAAATGGCTGTCTGAGGAAGCTTTGCAAATAGCTGAGGAAAGGAGGGAAGCGAAAGGCAAGGGACAAAAAGAAAGATACGCCCAATTGAATGCAAAATTCCAGAGAATACCTAGAAGAGATAAGAATACCTTCTTAAATGAACAGTGCAAAGAAATAAAAGAAAACAATAGAATAGGGAGGACCAGAGGTCTTTTCAGGAAAATTGGAGAGATGAAGGGAACGTTTCATGCAAAAATGGGCATGATAAAGGACCAAAATGGCAGGGACCTAACAGAGGCAAAAGAGATTAAGAAGAGGTGGCAAAATTACACAGAAGAACTATACAAGAATGAGCTTAACGTCCCTGACAATCACAATGAGGTGGTCACTGACCTCGAGCCAAACATCCTAGAATGTGAAGTGAAGTGGGCCTTAGAAAAGCTGAGCAACAACAAAGCTAGTGGAGGTGACAGTATTCCAGCTGAGCTATTCAAAATCTTAAAAGACAATGCAGTAAAAGTGCTACACTCAATTTGCCAGCAAATTTGGAAAACTCAACAGTGGCCATAGGATTGGAAAAGATCAGTATACATTCCAATTCCAAAGAAAGGCAGTGCCAAAGAATGTTCAAACTACCGCCACCATTGCACTCATTTCTCATGCTAGTAAAGTTATGCTTAAAATCCTACAAGCTAGACTCCAGCAGTATGTGGACCGAGAACTACCAGAAGTACAGGCAGGATTTTGAAGAGGCAGAGGAACTAGAGATCAAATTGCCAACATACGCTGGATCATGGAGAAAGCTAGGGAGTTCCAGAAAAACATCTACTTCTGCTTCATTGATTATGCTAAAGCCTTTGATTGTGTGGATCATAACAAACTGTGGCAAGTTCTTAAAGAGATGGGAGTACCAGACCATCTTATTTGTCTCTTGAGAAACCTATATCTGGGCCAAGAAGCAACAGTGAAAACTGGACACGGAACCACTGATTGGTTCAAAATTGGGAAAGGAGTCCGGCAAGGCTGTATACTGTCGCCTTGTCTATTTAACTTATATGCAGAGCACATCATGAGAAAGGCAGGGCTAGATGAATCAAAAGTTGGAATTAAGATTGCCGGGAGAAATATCAACAACCTAAGATATGCAGATGATACCACTCTAATGGCAGAAAGTGAAGAAGAATTAAAGAGCCTCTTGTTGTGGGTGAAGAACTGACCTCCGTTCATTCCACCGGGACCTGAAGACATGGCTCTTCGAGCTCTCTGGCCCAGGCTGAGAATTTTTTAACTTTAACTGGGGTTTTTATTTTTTCTCAGGGAATGATGTAATCTTTTTTAATTGTTTTTAGCTTTTGTATTGATTTTCTTTTAAATATCCTGTAAACCGCCCTGAGTCCTTTGGGAAAGGGCGGTATATAAATCTAAATAAATAAAATAAATAAATAAGAAGGAGAGTGCAAAACTTGGGTTGAAACTTAACATTAAGAAAACCAAGATCATGGCATCTGGCCCTCTCAATTCCTGGCAAATAGATGGGGAAGAAATGGAGGTAATGACATATTTTATTTTCCTGGGCTCCAAGATCACTGCAGATGGGGACTGTAGCCAAGAAATTAAAAGACGCTTGCTCCTCGGGAGGAAAGCAATGGCAAATCTAGACAGTACACTAAAAAGCAGAGACATCACCCTGCCAACAAAAGTGCATATAGTCAAGGCTATGGTCTTCCCAGTTGCAATGTATGGCTGTGACAGTTGGACCATAAGAAAGGCTGAGCACCAAAGAATTGAGGCCTTTGAACTGTGGTGCTGGAGAAGACTCCTGCGAGTCCCTTGGACTACAAGGCGATCAAACCGGTCAGTCCTAGAGGAGATCAACCCTGACTGCTCTTTAGAAGGCCAGATCCTGAAGCTAAAACTCAAATACTTTGGCCACCTAATGAGAAGGAAGGACTCACTGGAGAAGAGCCTAATGCTGGGATAGATAGAGGGCAAGAGAAGAAGGGGACGACAGAGAATGAGGTGGCTGGATGGAGTCACTGAAGCAGTAGGCGTGAGCTTAAATGGACTCCAGAAGATGGTAGAGGACAGGAAGGCCTGGAGGAACGTTGTCCATAGGGTCACGATGGGTCGGAGATGATTTCGCAGCTAACAACAACAAATCATATCATTTTAAGGACATTGCTAATTTCAGAAGAAAAGATGTAAGCATACTGAAACATATTTAAATATGCATGAATAATGAAAAATAACAGACAAAAAGCTGCTAATTTCTAGCCGCCCAGAGTCTCCTCACGGTGACATGACGGCAAAATAATGTAATAAATAAACAAATGAGAAGTAGGCATTTTTTTAGTGTTGATGAACACATTTGGAGTTTTGAAAGCATTTTGTTGGAACACTGACAAAATAATTATCATGGATATACTCACAAAATTTCCTTTTTACAGAAGGTGAAACGTAAGGTTGTTTTCCATCGTTGCCCATGTCTTGAATGCTCTCTGTCTCCTGACCTTTCTTTTTCCAGGACAGGTATGACTATGTCAAACAAGCATGGAGTGAAGATTGTTGGAGGCTGAAACAGTGGGCATCTGTGTGTGAGAGAGTGTGTGTACGTTCCTCACAGCAGGGATCTAACCTAAGCAAGAAAAAGTGAAGCAGCTTTCATAACTATAATAGAGATAGAATAGAAAGAAAATAAAACATTTATTTACAGGAAGTGAGATGGCCAAAGCCCAGCACCTAGCTAACAACACCTTATCAGGAAGAGATCAACTGTTCCATGCCTGCACAGGAAGAAAGGCAGAGGGGAGTTTGCACATATTAGCAAACTCATAGACAAAGTGCAAACAAATTATAGATAAAAGGGGACACTGAGTAAATTCTTAACTCTGTGATCACATAGAGTTTATATGCTGCCCATAATCATTGGGAGTTGGGTGGCATTTTATTGATGCTATTGTTGAAGAAGAACTAATCTCTTTGTAATAATAATTAGGGTATAAAGAGCCATACTGGTGCAGTGGTTAAAATGCAGTATTGCAGGCTGATCTTGCTGACTGCCAGCAGTTCAATCCTTACCGGCTCAAGGTTGACTCAACCTTCCATCCTTCCGAGGTCAGTAAAATTAGGACCCAGATTGTTGGTGGCAGGGGCAATATGCTGACTCTGTAAACCAATTAGAGAGAGTTGAAAAGCACTGTGAAGTGATATATAAGTCTAAGTGCTATTGGTGTACAGTAGGGGTGTCAAACTGCCGGCCCACGGGCTGGATGCATCATGTCAAAACCGCGCCCACCCCATTGCCAGCAAGGGGAAAAAAGTTGCAATACATTGCGACATGTCACATGACATCGCAAGTTTGACACCCGTGCTATAAAGAATCAATTTTTATTATACAGCTGTCAATTTCCACATAGAGGTATGTAGTTCAAAAGAAGGTATGAACTTTGTCTTAAAATCAAATTAATATATATAATCATTTCTTCCTAGAATATCGCAGAACACTGCAAAAATATATTTTAATGAGGGGTTATACTGGTTGCATCTTCAATAACATGATTATTTACTCATCATATTTCTGTATAAATGCAATGAGAGTCAATTAAGTTCTTTTTTTTTTGCTTAAATCAGAAACTGAGATCTAGTGAGTTTTTTAGTAGTAAGGTGAAAATGTTTTCCATTGTTTAGACAAAATAGGGCTCCCTATTCTATGTAGTCCTTAAAATGTGTATATCAAATTAAGTTATTGATAATAGATATTTTAAAAGATTAATTATGGGCTTTGGGAACATGGGATTTAATGAACTCTTCCAATAACTTGGGTGACTCTAAGGCTGAAAATGCCATTAGTCCAAATTAAGATCTCAATAAATGTTGTAATTGTAAGTACTGTCAATGGGAGGGAACTGATAAATGGTATTTGTATTTTAGCAAAGAAAATTATAAATAATCATGGTTATCAACTACAAATTGATCTCAGTATCCAACCAGGACTTACATAAAACTGTTGTTATTGTTGTTGTCTTAATTGATTTTGATATCTGGATTACCCCTGTGGAAAATGAAAATATTGGCTATTGTTCTTTTATGCAAGGTTTAGGCCCAGGTAAACTAAATCTTTGTGCTATGCTTAATTTTGCAATTTGCAATTGTACTTTTCTTAATAGGATTTTGCTAAGCTTGCTTGTTTCAAATATATTTAGAACATAAAGTCTGGAAAAGTAAGAAATAGGGAACTGAAAGTAGCTGATGGATGCGGGTTCGAATGTACACGAGTATGTGAAAAGTTATGTTCAGCAGAGAGTCAGCAGACCATCTGACTACAGTCTTAGAACGGGAAAGGGTATAAAGAGTTGGGACTGGACCTGATTGATTTGCCATTGGCCTATAGCTGTCCTTATTGGAATTGCTATGCCATTGGACCTCATTGCAATGGCTTTTTTAAGTAAGTGATGTTGTGTTATTATGTTTCCTATGTTCCAAATGATTAGCAAAATAAACCTCTGAATCTTAAAGTAAGAATTATTGTTTTGTGTTGCTGTCTCTTGTCTTTTTCATTGGGTTTTTTCCACAACAGTCTTGGTGCATTGGCCAGGAAGAGATGGTTGCTGGAAAAGACCTGCTGTCCAGCTAGGATTTCTGACCACTTCCTGGTTTTGGGCTACAGGTAACCAGCCTGCTCTCTCCAAGCACTCACCATCTACTTTGGATCAGAGGTAAGGAAAAGGCCCCTTTCCTTGGGACCTTAGGGTAGATAGATAAGGAAGTTGCTGTGATTTAGTTAGTTAGTTAAGCCTGTCTTCCTAATCTGGCAGTGAGGGAAGGGTCATGCCCGGACTTGCTTTGAGGACAGACTGATTGTGTGATGGGCCGTATCTCGCTGGCAAAACAGTCCAGGCTGGTCCTATGGCTGGGAACCAGTGAGGGGCTGGCAATCCTGGAGCTCCTTGTATTGGGTACTTTGGCAGGGGTCATGCCCCTTGTGTGTGTTCTTATTATATCTCATTATACTGTATATATATATATATTATATATTATATCTCGTTCTTGTAATATAATTAACCATGAGAAAAAGATTCAAACTATATTTTCTAAGAAAAGATATACCTCTGTTTTCAAATCAACCTAACAATAACAGATGATTCAGCAAATCAATTACATTTTCAATCCAAAACTGTCCAATTAATTAAGGTGTTATATACAAATATTTCAAAGAGCTAAACTGTTACATTGGGGCTGAGAGAACTCATCAGCTGACCGCAGAGTTCAGTGGGTAATTTTGGATAGTCGCTTTGTTGGGATAAAATGAGGGAAGGGGGAGGATTAGTTGGAGATTGCTTTTGCTCCCAGCGAAAAGATGGGATTTCAGCTCTATCAGCCAATCAGTCATTATCAGAGAAGGATAAAAAGTTTTATCTCTATGGGCCAATACTATGCACAACATTATAAATCTGTTAGATATCCTAACCTGACACTGCTTTTTAAAATTAAAACAGCCTGAATATGAATGTTTCCTGATTAAGAAAGGCTTTGCAATGCTACACTTTTATTTAAAACACCAGTGGTGTCAGAGATTCTCATTTTTTAATACCTCTGATACACACATACAGCCACAGGAGAATTGTGAAAGGAACAGGTTGATTTTGGTTGTTTTATTTACAACATCATTAAGGAACTTTAAAAATGTGAAATCACTGGAGGATCATTTCAGATAAAATCATGAACTGCTTGTTATATGAGATATAACACTCCTATAAATTCTGATTAAAGGTAAAGGTTTCCCCTATCCAGTGCTGCCCGACTCTAGGGGGTGGTGCTCATCTCCATTCCTTAGCTGAGGGAACCAGCATTGTCTGAAAAAACTTCCAAGGTCATATGGACAGGAGACTACATGCCAAGTTGCACAGAATGCTGTTACCTTCCCACCAAAGTGGTATTGATTTATCTACTCATATTTGCATGCTTTCAAACTGCTAGGTGGGCAGGAGTTGAGGCAAATAACAGAAGCCCTCTCTGTTACATGTCACTTGGGTCTTTCCAGATGACAAACTCAGCATCTTTAACTGCTAAGCCATCATGTCCCCTCAAATTCTGATTAATTTAGGCTTTTTAAAAAAAAATTAAATAGAAATAAATGTCAAAGAAGATGCACAAAAGAAAAATCCTTTCAGGAAAAAAAGATAGTAATCAGACTTTTAAATGGTTGTTGAGTATTTTTCATCCTAAACTCTTTGAGCAATTTTTGAAAAATAAGGATAAGATAGCAGAATTGTAATTAATAAAAGGATTTTTAAAATCATGAATCAGTGATACAGTAAAACACAGCAGACCAGGAAAATAGAATATCCGCGTGGATTAACACATTGATAAGATCTGAATAAATCCAAAAATCTTTCACATGGTTTCAAAAAAGGGGAGACATCATTACAGATAGATCTTAAGTTACAATCAGTCACTTAAAGACTTTTCAGAATTACAATTGGCCTAAAACAAGTGCTTTATATAAAGCACTTGTGGCTGTTGTAAAATATTGTGCCATACACACAAACACACACACTGTCACATGAAACTGGCTTGGTTTTACAACCAATTGCAAGGCCTGGTTGTAACTTGTAATGACCACAATTTGTGATGGATTTGGCTGGTGAATGAATTGCAGTGATTCACTTAACAACTGTCGCAAAAAATGTTCAGTCATGTACATGCCTTAACTTATAACTGTATTGACTTACAACCATAAATCTGGTCGAGGACTACTTGTAGTTGAATTTCATTGGGAAGGTCCTCTCTTCTTTTATCCTGCCTTGTTTAGAAAGGCAAGGGCACAAAGAGAATGATGGCAGATAAAATCATAGAGTTCAAAGGGGTCAGTCAGGCTTTTCTGGCTGCCTGTGTATCAGTGTAGGAATTCAAATCCACCACAGACATCTGTCTAGCCCTGTGTGAACAGCCTCATGAAGAAAACTTACCACCTGTCTTGGTAATTTGTTCCACTGTTGAATAGCTCTTACTATTAATCTGCCCTCCTGTAATTTAAATCCATGTGCAGCATATTGTCAATGACATGATCAGCTGTGACAGACAATGATCTCATTGGTGCCATCTCATGTGCAGCAGCCTCTACTCTCTTAAAACACCAGGGACAATGTCATATTCACACTTAGAAAGTTTTTATCTTCTATCCTTCATAAGAATATAGTTATATCTCCAGTGTCCAAACTAGAAGAAAGAAAAGGGACATGTAAATGCATTCTAACAGTCAATCCAAATGTTATGGTGCTATTAGTGTAATCTTTTCACAGGAAAAACAATACATAGGGGATTTTTTTTAACCATACATGGAACAAATGGAGAAAGACACAGGAAATTTTAATTATCAATTGCCTGTATCACCTCAGCCCTTTGCTTTAGGCTTAACATATTTATGGCCATGTATAAATGGCCATTCTGCTGGAATAACAAGGGATCCCACATAAAAAGGGAGAAACCAGGAGCACCTGCAGCAAAACTTAATGATGCCAATACATGCGTATAACAACAAAAACAATAATAATAATAATAATAATAATAATAATAATAATAATAATAATAATAATAATAATAATAATAATAATAATAATAATAAAGTTGGAAGGGACCTTGGAGGTCTTCTAGTCCAGCCCCCTGCTCAGGCAGGAAACCCTATACAATTTCAGACAAATGGCTGTCCAGTCTCTTCTTAAAAATTTCCAGTGTTGGAACATTCACAACTTCTGGAGGCAGGTTGTTCCACTGATTAATTGTTCTGTCAGGAAAGTTCTCCTTAGTTCTAGGTTGCCTCTTTCTTTGGTTGCTTTCCATCCATTGCTTCTTGTCTTGCCTTCAGGTGCTTTGGAGAATAGCTTGACTCCCTCTATTTTGTGGCAACCCCTGAGACATTGGAACAGTGATATCATGTCACCCCTCATCCTTCTCTTCATTCCAGCAACTGTTCGTTATATGTTTTAGCCTCCAGTCCCCTAATCATCTTTGTTGCTCTTCTCTGTACTCTTTCTAGAGTCTCAACATCTTTTTTACATCATGGTTACCAAAACTGGATGCAGTATTCCAAGTATGGCCTTACCAAGGCATTGTAAAGTGGTATTAACACTTCACATGATCTTGATTCTATCCCTCTGTTAATGCAGCCTAGCACTGTGTTGACTTTTTTGGCAGCTGCAGCACACTGCTGGCTCATATTTAAGTGATTGTCCACTAGGACTCCAAGATCCCTCTCACAGTTGTTACTATTGAGCAAGGTGCCCCCTATACCAGGGGTAGGCAACCTCGGCTCTTTTATGCCTCATGAGTCATAAAAGAGCCGAGGTTGCCTACCCCTGCCCTATACTATACCTGTGCATTTGGTTTTTCTTGCCTAAATGTAGAACCTTACTTTTTTCACCACTGAATTTCATTTTGTTAGCCTATCTTCTGGAGTATTGTCTATTCCTGCCAGCTTGGTATCGTGCACAAATCTGATGAGTTTTTCATCTATCCCCTTATCCAAATCATTGATGAAGATATTGAAGAGCACTGGGCCCAGAACAGAGTCCTGGGGCACCCCACTACACACTTCCCTCCATGTCTGGCATGATCTGTTTTTGACAAACCCATGTTGGCTTTTGATAATGACTTTGTTTGCTTCTAGGTGTTTGCTGATTTGTTGCTTCATTATCTTTTCCAGAATCTTCCCAGGTATTGAGGTCAGGCTGATAGGTCTGTAGTTTACTGGATCCATTTTTTTCCCTTTTTTGAAGATGGGAACTACATCAGCTCTTTTCCAGTCCTCTGGTAGTTCCCCAGTGCTCCAGCAACTTTGAAAAATATAGTTCAGTGGTTCTGAGATCACGTCTGCCAGTTCCCTCAGAACCTTGGGGTGTCATCCATCTGGTCCTGGTGATTTGAACTCATCTAGGGTGGACAGGTGCTCACTTACCATTTTCTTGCCTATTTTAACTTGTGTTTCTAATCATTTTTTATGGTACTGTTTTTGATAAGTTGGACTGTTTTTTCCCTTGTGTAAAGATGGATGCAAAAACGAGTTAAATAGTTCTGCTTTCTCCCTGTTGCTTGTCACCTTCTTGTCACTTTCTCCCACATCATGCAAATGGTCCCATTAGGCAGTGACATCAGAATATATAACATTGTATCAATTCTTTTTCTCTGTGGTTCCTCAGTGTTGACCAGACAGTGTCATTTTAGTTTCCCATAATACCCTGTTGTGACAGCATCATGTAGCATTATAGATAATTAAATGATTTCACCCAGAACCAGTGCTGATTTAAAACATTGCTGCCAGTTGTTGTTGAAAGTAGTAAGACATCGTTAAGGATCTTTTCCTATCTTCCTAGGAGTTGAAAAAAAGTGGCTAGGCAGTAGCTAAATTCAGGAGCATAAACATATGAAAGAATCAATTTTCTCCCTAAACATTTTTAAGACATTCAAGATTCAAGAATTACTATATTACAGCACATTAATGTGCTCATAGAGGAGATACATTTATGAGTAAAAGAACTCCAGAAGTTATCATGGCTCCAGATTCCCTCATAGTCACTGACATGAAAAATCTCTGGCCTAACTTGGTGGTTGATTCCTGAGAAAACTTTAGTGAATATCTAATGCTGGTGGTCACATTTAAAAGTTTTTAACATTCACAAATTAGAAATGCTACTATGCCTCAGAGTATTTAAAAATGGAGTCAGGCTGAATGACAGATCACATCTTGAATTTAAGGACACTATTTCTCTTTCAGATGGCAAGTCCAATTATACCCTTTTAAGATTAGAATCAGTCACACTTGAGAAGACTGTTATAATTCTCACAATCATTATTTTGAAACAAAAAAGAATTCTTTGGATACATCTCTGTGTGTGATTTTCCCTATTATCTTAAATATAATACGATCATTCTCTGTAGGTGAATACAGTATAAGCATTTTTGTCTTTTCATTATTTAAGTTTGCTTTTCATATTATTCTTTCCTTTAATATGCATGCACACACATACTTCTGGTTATGATAGATGGCTATTGACCTAAAATTACCAGATTATATCTACTCTTAGAAGGATAATCCCTGGAAAAATCAGGGATTGACATATAGTTCTTTTTCCTTTTTCCACCACTCTCTTATCTAACCTCAGTCCTCCCCAAATAAGTTATATTTGCCCACTTTTGATTGGGTTGATAATTTCACAAATGATGATTCTCCTATGTCAATTCGTGTCTAAACAAGATCTGTTGAAAATAATGTATATTCTAAGGGGGCCAGGTTTTTCTCCTTCTTCTGTAAAATGATTGAAGTAAAAATACAATTTTGACTGGTAACAACTTAATAATGAGCATATTCCCCCTTTAAAAATCTCCCTTGAAATAGTCATTCCCCACTTTTGTAAAGGAGAGCCAATTTGGTGCAGTGGTTAGGGCAGGGTTAGGCAACCTTGGCTCTTTTATGACTTGTGGACTTCAACTTCCAGAATTCCTGAGCCAGCATGGCTCAGCTTGGAAACCTCTCCTTTTCCCCTCAGTGTGGCTGGCTCAGGAATTCTGGGAGTTCAAGTCCACAAGTCATAAAAGAACCAAGGTTACCTACCCCTGGGTTAGGGCAACAGGCTAGAGACCAGGAGACCAGGAGTTCTACTCCCATCTTAGACACAAAGCCAGCTGGATGACCTTGAGCCAGTCACACTCTTTCAGTCCTAGGAAGCAGGCAATGACAAACCACATCCAAACAATTATTGTCAAGAAAAATGCATGCATTAGTCCAGGCAATCACCAGGAATCCTCACTGACTCAAAAGCACGCACACATACAAACCCTTTTCTTGAGACAGTGCATAAAACTGCCATACCCATGCTGTATATATACATGATTTCACAGTAACAAACTTGCATTCAAAATTCTACAAGTAGAGCCAGGATTTATCAATCATAAGTAGCTTTAAGTAGTGGGAGTGTATCCACACAATTATCTTCAACAATTTCACATCTTCTCTACTGAGAAGTAATGCTTTGAGACTACAAATAATGAAAGTGTAACTGATAGAACAATGGTCTTGCTTGGCATAAAGTACTTGGATAGATTTTGTATCTGCAACTCTTAGAGGTGCACAGAACAAGAATCTGAAGTACAGATTATGGAAGTGTACTTGTAAGCAAAGAGAAGTATTGCACATCTCTATCATGTTTTCCCAATATGACATCTTCACTATTGAAACGTATATCCTCAGTGATTAGTTTGTCAGGTGCATATAGATTAAGAAGCTGCACTCACATCCTTTTATCCTGCTTTATCAATGTGTACAACCCCAAAAGAAGATGAACAATTGGTTCCTTCTTAGAACTGACCTAGTTTTAATCATTTGCCATTCAAAAGATGCAGAACTTAGATCTTGGCAGGAAGCTGTTGCTATTCACTGTGAATGGTGGTTTAAAGGGGCTGCCGTATGTAGTCAAATACATTGGCACAGTAGGGAAATGTGATCTTTTCTAAGGCTGTTATTCTAATCATTTCATCTAATCCCTTGTCTCAATATAATATTCACCAGCACAAAGTTAATTTAATACTCTTTTTTTTAAAAAAATCCCAGTGTTAGCATAGACACAAAAAAACTATTGTAAAGCAGAATACATTGAATGGAAGCGTCTGGGAAGCCCTTCTTCTCCTGCTAATTGTACCCTGCATGTCGACCAGGGAGGCTTCCATGCCTGTGCACTGTAGTCTTTTTCCTTATTTTACTGCCATATTTAAGAACAGTTGGAGAGCTGCTAGGGATAGCTGTTATTCTCCAAAGAATAACTGGCAGTAATTGCCATGGTATGTAAGATGACCGTATTTTATTCTCTTTTTACTTCTCTCTTCTTCTTTGGTGTATGACTAGCAAGATTGCCATCATTATAATGGAAACATTACATGTCAGGAATGGACAATGGATAATCTTTCAGAGGTTGTTAAATGGAAATATTTAAATGTTAAATTGAATAACTGATGTTGAAGGACAAGAGGAATGAGAGTTCAATAAGTTCTGGAGAACCACTCATTAATCATCCCACTTATGTAGGAAAAAGCAATGTGAATGTAAAAAGTTCATTTTTGTACACATGGTTCGTACGATGACTAGTCTACTCAGATACTAGCCCACATGCTCTTGCCCAAATGCTATATCTGCTTACATCTGTGAGCAGAGTCTAACAACTGTAAGAGAAAGGTACTTTCAGCTGTTTTGCCTATCCACTGAATAACCTGTCCAAAAATATGCACATTTGCCTATGTAAACTGGCTTGACTTTTCTTCAAACAGCCACTTGCCTTCTGGAAGCAAGACAAATGTCCTTATCAAGACCAGTAATTCTCTTCCACAAAAATGTGACTACAACTCAAAACTTTAATTGGCCAGTTCATTAGTTGGAAAAGGTTTGGGAGAATGCATTGCACATTCTGGCATTTCCAGTAGATGATTAGAAGCATTGGAAGAAGCTTCTTCCAGCTGTTGGAACTGCCAAAGGATGTCTCAGCAAAAAGGCAAAATGAAGCTATGTAGTCATTTTGCCCACAAGACTGTGGCTACATCTCTTCCAAAGCAACTAAGAGGATGCTCAGTCAAGCCTTTGTTGGTGTGTTGTACACAGCCTTGACCAGCCCCAGTATGCACAATGTTATCTTTCCTGTTTTCTAACCAAGTAGATACTTTATTCACTTTCACATTCCAAAATACTTTTTTCTCTCTTAAAAAATATTTTTAAATCTGACTTAATAGTGCTTTCTACTCATTTGTCTGAAAGTTGGCCTGTCATTGTTCTACTTGTTTTGAAGTTTTATAAACCACCTCAAATGCATACAAATGCATAAAAATTACAACAGGGACTCCTATTCCAACAGAAACATTGTTCACCTGCAAATTTTAGGGAAATGGATAGTATCCAAAGAATTTGGGGCTGGCCCTTATCTTAAGGTGGTGGTGGGAAAAATTAGTTTATGTAACCATTGTTACTCATTTATTTTATATATTTTTTTACAAATAAGTCAAGAGGAAATTGCACGAGAGATTTTTCTTTGCCTCAGGTACTAACAGCTTTTAGTATAAGATGTCTTGATACCACTGGTAGTTCTACCTCAGGCAACAAAATCTGTTGGTCCACCTCTGAAGAGATTCAGCTCTGTAATATCCAGGGAAGAGGAACAATCTGTTCTCCAACAGTGATCCCATCAGAGACAGACTGTGGGATAGAAGTTCAGAACACCAATCGGCAAAAGGTAGGTAGTCCTTGACTTAAACCACTCATTTAGTGACCGTTCAATGTTACAACAGCATTGGAAAAAGTGGCTTATGACTGTTTTTCACATGATCATTGCAGCATCCCTGTGATCACATGATCAAAATTTGGATGCTTGGCAACTGGCATGTATTTATGATAGTTGCAGTGTCCCAGGATCATGTGATCACCTTTTGTGACCTTCTGACAAGCGAAGTCAATTGGTGAGCAAGATTCACTTAATAACCATGTTACTAATTTAACAACTCCAGTGATTCTATTAACAACTGTGGCAAGAAAGGTCATAAAGTGGGGAAAAATTCACTTAACAATTGTCTTGCTTAACAACAGAAATTTTGGGCTCAATTGTGGTCATAAGTCGAGGACTACCTATAGACAAGACAGAGACCATATTTTGTGAACCCCTCTTACTATTTAAAAGGAATGAAATTTAAAAGCAACATACTTAAATCCGTGATATAAAAAATACCTAAGTGTGCTCAGTCATGAAGAAACAACTTTTCTTCTATCCTTATAATTCAAATCTTTGTCTTTTATGAAAGCAAACAGATCTCCTCTCTGCATCAGAGGATCCAGAAGCAGGCTCAGTTGAGTTTTTTTAAGCACAATAGAAGATAAGGTATGAGGATATACACTAGACCCGTCCCCAGTGCTATGTTTTGTGTTTCCAACCTTTAGGGATATTTTCAGGCTTTCACAGCTCTACTATCCAAAATAGCATTTAAAGTCCCAAAATAGCTGAAGGGTGTCAGGATGAAGAAGGCTTGATTAAGTAGATCACAGTTGCTACGATCACATTAAATCCCAACTTAGTTTACACGTACACATGGCACCAAATTTAATCACTGTGGAAAGTTTAACTAGGTGGGATCAAGAGCTAAAGCTATCTTTTTTCATAGAACTTTATGGCTACTGGAAAAAGAAAAGTAGAAGTAAAAAGTAAAAAAGTTTTTTAAAAAGTTCTAAGACGGACCCTAGTAAAGCCCTGTGTTAATGCATATGGCTGCTTGCAGTCTTAAACAGATAAGGCCATATATAACCTAAGTATGGATATCCTTAACCCACATATGAACAAGGTTATTAAAATACCAGGATGCCTTGCTTCTAATAACATATTGTAGTATGTTGTCAGGTCTGTGCTGAAGCATCTACTGTATACACATTCTAAGTAAACGAAATCAAACACTCTTTTGCTTTTTAATACAGTGAACACCTGGAGTTTTCAGAGTAAATGGGGAGGGAGATTTTCAGATAGTGAACATTGTCATAGGAACGCTTATGTACCTTTTTCCATCCGTGAAATATAAGGAATATTTATTTATTTATTTATTTATTTTATTGAATTTGTATACCGCCCTATTCCCGTAGGACTCAGGGCGGTTTACAGGGCAGTTAAAACCATGAAATACAAAAATTAAAATCAATTAAAACAATTAAATTAAATTCAAGCCCCAAGAGTAAATCTAAAACCCAGTTAAATTAACAACCCCACAGTCTGGACCAAACAGATCAAAGAGCCAAGTTTTCAGGTCCCAGCAAAATGAGCAAAGGTCGGGGGCAGTCCTAAGTTCCGTGGGTAGTTGGTTCCATAGGGCAGGCGCACCCACAGAGAACGCCCTTCCCCTGGGAATAACCCACTGGCATTCATTAACCGGCGGTACCCTGAGAAGGCCCTCCCTGTGGGGGTGCACAGGACGATGGGAAGATGATGCTGGCAGCAGGTGTTCTCTTAGATAGTCTGGACCCAAGCCATTTAGGGCTTTATAGGTCATTACCAGCACCTTGAATCTCACCCGGAGGGCAACCGGAAGCCGATGTAGCTCACGGAGAAGAGGTGTTACACAGGAGTATCGGGAAGCTCCCATCAAAACTCGTGCGGCTGAATTCTGCACCAGTTGAAGCCTTCAGGTGGTCCTCAAGGGCAGTCCCATGTAGAGGGCATTGCAGTAGTCTAACCGGGAGGTCACGAGCGCATGAGTGACTGTATGTAGAGCATCTCGGTCCAGATAGGGACGCAACTAGCACACCAGGCAAATCTGAGCAAAAGCCCCCCCCCCGGTCACGGCTCCTATATGATCTTCAAAACTGAGCCGTGAATCCAGGAGGATGCCCAAGTTGCGAACCCTATTAACCGGGGGGGGGGTAATACCTCATCCCCTATTGTTAATGATGGAGAAGGCTGGTCAGCCCAAGATGCCGGTATGAACAGCCACTCAGTCTTGTCAGGATTGAGACGAAGCCTGTTTCTCCCCATCCAAACTCGGACTGCCTCCAGGCAACAGGACATCACAGCAAGGGCATCACTGGGTTGAGTCGGGGTGGAAAGAAAAAGTTGGGTATCATCAGCGTACTGGTGATACCCTACCCCGAAACCACGAATGAGCTTACCCAGCGGCTTCATGTAAATGTTGAACAGGAGGGGAGAGAGGACCAACCCCTGAGGGACTCCATAAACGAGAGATCTCGGGGTGGACCTCTGTCCTCCCGTCAACACCGACTGCGAGCGGCCCAGGAGGTAGGAGGAGAACCACTGTAAAACAGTGCCCCCCACTCCCAGCCCCCTGAGACGCCACAGTAGGATACCATGGTCAATGGTATCAAAAGCCTCTGAGAGGTCTAATAGGACTAGGACAGAGGAACAACCCCTGTCCTGAGCCCGCCAGAGATCATTCACCAGTGCAACCAATGCCGTCTCCATGCTATGCCCGGGTCTGAAACCCGATTGGTACGGGTCAAGATAATCAGTTTCCTCCATGAACAGAGGGTGTTACCATCAGTGAATACTAGCTTTTCATTATTAAACTCTAATTTATCCAGTATTTTTCTTCATGTCAGAGAAGTATATTATGCATTTAAATATTACTGACGAATGGATTGATTAATTGCTTCAAAAGCAGGTGATTATTCAACAAAAACAATTTTAATTGGTTGATAGTCCTTGGAATTGTTATTTTGAAAGTGACTTCCTCCTCATTCTGAGATATTAAATTACCAAACATCCACTGTGCATGTAGTGAGGAAAGCTTTGTCTGTAGAAAACACATGGTTTGTACTGTAGCTGTCTTTCATGAAAGAGTGCTGTGATTTGATCTCATCCAAAGGATTCACCTTATCACCTCAGTACATTTCTCCCTCCCCTTTTTTTAACTTAAAAGTTCTAGCCAAGTTACTATAGAATTAAGCTAATCCAAATGTAGTTTAACAAGTCATATGCTAGCTAGCTCAAAATAATTAGCTGGATGGTAATGAGGACTTAATAGGTTTGGGGCACTGTGGAAGAATGGAGGCAAATACTTTGTTTTTTAACCTACTTTGGGCTAATGACCTCAGATGGGAATATGGGAGTCCTGCATTTGGAAATGCACATAATGAAACAGAGCCTGAATGTTGACTGTAAATGTTCATCAAACTCCTTGTTAGAGGAGGATAGAATGAAAACAGGCCTGGAATTCAAAAGATCTTTGTGTTTTTTAAAAGAACAAACAACATAGGATAGATAAGCTTTGCTGAACTTGATATCTAAAAATTTTTTTTAAAAAAAACTAAACCAAGTTTGCAGAGGCCTCCTTTATGGCTTATCTTGCTTTAAAAAAAATAATTGGCTGATTGATTATTGAAACCAGTTGAAAAAAACAAGGCATTGCATATCCTGGGGTAACAGCAGAAATATCTGTATCTGTAGTTTTAATACTGCAGTAGGACAGAAAAGTAGTATCCCACTACAACCGCTACAGTATGATGGTGGAGAAATACAAACTAAATGGATCACCAGGCTGTTGTTCTAGCTACACACAGTTTTTCTAAAGTAAGAGCATGGATTTACTACAGATTGGATATCCCCCCAAAATTGAACTGCCATCTACTTCTCTACCTTCTTAAATGAAACAAGAAGTGGCTGGCCAACTGAAACAATGACAAGAAAACAATTTTGCTTTGACGGAGTTGTTCAGTGAGCTTATCCTGGGTATATTTGTAATATCATGGTCTTAACTTTGAGTGATAGCCCAGACAGAAAAATAGAGAAGAGCTGATCAAACCCAAAGCTAAAATAGAATCAGGTTCCTGACACAGGATCTAAGGGTCAAAATAATGAAACTACAAATTCTGAGCCAAGGCATAAACTTTTCTTTCATACACCTATCACAAATGCACAACATGATCCAATGGTTCTGAATTTCTGGTCCAGGGACAATGACTTATTCTTCGGATATCAAAATATTTATTACCAATTTAGAACTGATTTTTCAAATTGATTGGTAATTAAGTCTTGTTTTTATTCCTAACAATCACATAGATTTTCTCTCACATTTTATCCTTAACCTGTTCTTTCAATTCTTCCTATCCTGTACTCATTGCCACTGTAACTAACTCCATCCACTTTGCTGCTCATCATCCTTATTGTGTAGTGGGTTTTTGGAGGCATTAACCAGACCGATCTAATGCAACACTATTTTATTACAGCCAAGACAGAACTGAGAGTAACCGACAGAGTGACAGTTATTTATACATGCCGCCTCTAGGCGGCAACCAATCAAATCAAAGGCTGTTTTCCCGCTCAAACTTAAACTTAACTTTCACTCCAAAACAGTTGGAGACACATTTAAATCAAAACACATTAACTCTTGATATCAGTACATAACAATCCTCTTCTTTTTCCTTCCATCATTCTCAGCATTAGAGACTTGCCATCTAGCTAAATATATCATTGTATTGATGGCAACCAGTGAGACAATAAAAAGCAAAGGAAGGAAGAGACAATGGGTTGTCACCCCTGTAGCCAATTGCAGAGAAGTATATTCGGCAGTTATAACAATCAGCAACTGGACATGCTCCGAGAATCAAATCCATTTATCTTCTAAATCCAGCACCAAATTTTATTTCTTGCTTGCAGGAAGTGGCATCTTTGAGCAGTTAAGGCATACTTAGAGAATTCTCATTCTCTTTCCAAAGGAATAGATCATGGCTTGATCAAGTTGCAGATAAAGAAGACTTTTGTCCTCAGTAAACTGGCATGTGAGACTAAAATTCAGGCATCACTGAACTGCAGAACTGGGGTGGCACATATTTATTTGGAATATCCCAAGTATTCCAGTCTATGGCATCTCAACTGCAGTTTGAATTGCCTGAAATGTCTTTCACTGATCAGAATCCAAAGTATCATAAGGAAAGTCAAGGCTGGCTTAGAGAACACTGCATTTAAAACTCAGTTCCAAATCTTGAGGTTACTCCTGAGCTATGAGGAAATTGCAGTGGAAACTTGATTCTAAATAAAGAATTCTTTTCTTCCCCAGTATCTTGTTTCTTTTGCTTAATTTATGCATTAGGATGCCTGTTTTGATTTTATATAATTTTAATGTGTTCCATTTAAATTCCAGACAAAAAAGACTGGCTACTTCAAGTAAATAAGCTGGTTGGTGCTATTGTGCTGCAAATAAAACCAACCAGCAAGATGAAAGAGATCCTCCGGGAGAAGCACTAAGAATCTTGTTTTTCACTTGGGTCTTTTGGGCCATGCCCTTAATTGGAGCTTAGTGTCCCATTAATGATTTGGCCCACTGGGAGCACTGTGGCCATTTTGGCCTGCCTAATGGACAGTTGAACATCTTCAGTTCCTTGTATCTTTATCCCAAAGTCTCCCACCGTATTAAATATACAGCATTCCTCAATTAACCCTGTGCTTATAAAACAAAGTGGCATGAAAACTTTAAGGTCTATCTCTTTAGGAAAGTCTTTTGCTTAAAGAGATACAGTATAATTGTCCCTTTGTGCAAATATGTCCACATGCAAAGACCAGCCTATGCCTAATGATAATGGAATGGATATCTCCACCTCTGTGACTAAGCGACAGAGATCTGTTTATACTAAGTGAGCATCATTTGTAAGGTATTAGGGAACAGCAGAATGAATTTGGTTGTGAAACTCTTCAGTCAACAGCAACAAATTCAAAAAAGTGGGAGAAATTTTATTAATTTGTTGCAAAGATTTATTTGTTTATTTATTTGTTTGTTTTCAACTATATACCTGTGTTTGGTGCAGTAGCTAAGGCACTGGGCTGAAAACTGGGTGACTGAGTTCTAATCTCACCTTAGACACAAAATCAGCTGACCTTGGCCCGGTTACTATCTCTCAACTCTAGAAAGAAGGCAATGGCTAAACACTTCTGATTTTTTTTTTTGCCAATAAAACTACAGGGATTACTTCAGATTTAGAATTAAGTGTGACTCACAGGCACAAATATAAATATGCCATATGTACATCTAATTGAAAAGGGACGCGGTGGCTCAGTGGGTTAGGACGCTGAGCTTGTCGATCAGAAGGTCGGCAGTTTGGCGGGTCGAATCCCGAGTGCCGCGTAACAGAGTGAGCGCCTGTTACTCGTCCCAGCTTCTGCCCACCTAGCAGTTCGAAAGCACGTAAAAATGCAAGTAGAAAAATAGGGACCACTCCGGTGGGAAGGTAACAGCGTTCCGTGCGCCTTTGGCGTCTAGTCATGCCGGCCACATGACCACGGAGACGTCCTCGGACAAACGCTGGCTCTTCGGCTATGAAACGGAGATGAGCACCGGCCCCTAGAGTCGGAAACGACTAGCACGCATGTGCGGGGGAACCTTTACCTTTACCTTTACATCTAATTGGCATCCAGCTCCCCACTCTCTGATAATCACATCCCACAGCTTCATATAGATATTGAGAAGCATGAAGGAGCAGCTAAAATCTGCAGGCAGAAGCATTGATTTCCTAACCAGACCTGCCATCTAATTAGGATAGAACCAAGTTGAAGCTATGACTATAATCCTCAGGTGGTCAGGAAAATATCATGGTTAATGGTACCAAAACTGCTGAGAGATATAGGACCATAAGGAGAGATATACTCCCTCAGTTGAACTCAACAAATTGTCCATCAGAACAACCAGTTATGTCCAAAAACCTCTAATTATAGTTTCATCTAATCTTTCAAAAAAATGCTACCACTTCTACTCCATTTCAGTTTGAGCCTTATAAACCAACTTCACTTTGCACTTCACTCTTTTTTAATTTGGCTAAAAACATTTAATAGTTCACTAAATCCTCCCTTTTGTCCTTTTGATTATGTCTTCACCTTGTCCCAAATTGATCTTCCAAATTTCATTTCCAATTTTAAGTCGCACTCTTTCCTTCAGCACAAAGTACTTAATTTGATTTTCTCTATATCCCGCTCCATCCCTAATCTTTTTACCATGGTCCTTTATTTTTACTTAATAAAGTGAAATAATCCCCTACTCTCCATAACACCAAACATGTCTCTAATATCGGCTCCTGTTTCAGAACTCTCAAGAGCATTGATAGAAAACTAAGAATTCTAATATACTTGTTCCACCTGTTCAGGTGGAATTAATTAGCTCTGATCTTACAAACCTCTAGGTGGCACTAAGAAAAATATTGCAAATTAAAGTTGATGGATTCTACATCAGATCTCAACATATGCTGACATTGGCCAGTACCATTCATTTATTTATTGTTTCTTATATGCTGCCACAATTGCACATCTCTAGGCAGTTCACAAATTTAAGTCATAAAACAATAAAACCATAAAATCACATCATAACACTCATTAAAAAGAATACAAAATTAAGATACCATACTGCCAAACAGATGGTAGATGAAGTGTAGATATTAATCTCCAAAGGCTTGTTAAAACAGCAATTACAAAGATGACTAAAGTAGAGACTAACCAACTCTTGGGGTGGGGAAGCTTATTTTGGATGTGTCCATGATCTGTCTCCTTAACTTCCAGACAAGGAGCACACAGAGCAACTCAAGTCAGCTAAAGTTACCTTGAAGGAGATGGTCCTGTAGATATCCTGGGCCCATATCCTGTAACGTGGTATGCACCTTGACTTATACAAAAATAAAGGCAGGATATAAATCTAATCAATCAGTCATCTCAGATGCAACACATGTAGACAGGCATATCTTAGATCTTGTATTTGTCTCAGAGCAAATCTGCTGTAATTTGGATACTGGGTACATTTCCCTGTTGTCATGGTCAGATAGGTTTTTTGGGTATAGTTGAGATTGACTGCCAGGTAGAACCTCTGTAAGATGAATGAGCCAATTCAGATAGTATCCCATGGATCTTTATAATTTCCCATTGACTTTGCAGATAATTCTGTTACACGTCTGGTTAAGCCATTGGTTACAGATGACAGCTTGAGCACTTGATATAATTGCTTCCAAGTGGTCTATCTCTTTCAGGTGATTCTGGACTTATCCAGGACTTATCAATGCCTTTTGAAGATGAAATGTAAAGGAAGCATCAGGAATATTGGTTGAGAAAGGTGAAAAGTAATTCTTACCAATTAATTACCTTTTATTACATTAGTAGACTGTTGGCTACTGTTCCCTTTTAGGGTCAACAGGTAAATCTCCTACCTGGCCTTTCTGAGAAGATGGCATAATAGTTTCAAATTTGTCAGTCTTAACTCTTTGTTGGCAGACCATTGTGATGACTGGGGCAACATGATATCTGGAACTCTTCTGGCTTAAGAACTATATAAGATATGGTGCTTCTTTTTTACTACCTCTGTTTTGCTTCTCTCTGAACACCTGTAAGTTGTATTTCTATCCTTCATGCATTCTAAGGGACTTAGAGATGGTATCTTAAGCTAGATATGGAAAATGATTGGTGCCTCAGTGCATATGTGGTGGTGCCAACAAGCCTTAGGACATCACCTTTGTAACTCTCGTATTTGATAACTGTCAGTCTCTAAATTCATTTTTTGAAGAAGATAATAGAAACTGTGCTCAGTATTGATCTGAATCAGAAGGTAATGAGAGTATGGGTCAGGCCTCTCTTCTGTTAAGGCACAACACTGAAAGAATATTCTTCATAGGACACAAATAAGTGAATTTATCATAGGGAAACAATGGATGAAGCTGTAACAAAATAATTCAACCTCCCATTGTATACTTAAAAAAATGTTTCAGCTCTGAGGGAATCTTTACAGGGACTAGGGCAGGCATGCTGAGGAAGATTGAATTTCTTCTTTTTTACCGTGAGTTGTCAATTGGGCCAAACTGTTTTGTCTGAAGGCTGGAAAACACAAGTGCCTCATAAATTATATGGGCCAGCAGTGTGGCAAAACTCCACTCTACTATACAGAAGTTATCTAGAATTCTAGGAAAATAAGTAAACAGAGTGGTCAAGAGCCAAGGTTTAGATGGCAAGAAAAGAGGAAGCAAAGGGCTGCAGCTATGGTGCTATTTGGAGACCAAACAAACGAGGAAGAAACAAAGGAAGGCTTATTCTGAACAACCTGTGTACACTTTCCTCCTTTGCAGAGAGAAGGGGGGGAACAATCCTTAGGTGGCATTATTGTCCTGCTTTGAAAAAGATTGCTGTTGCCTCTGTGTTAAGTTTCGAGGTATAACTACTGAATAGACAGCCAACCAAATAATCAGCCTTAGGTCAACCTACCCATTAAAAAAAGATTGTAGAAGTTTTTGTTCTGCACTACCCTCTTGTTTTGTTATATAACTGAAAACTATTTTCCCATATCTGTAGTGCAAAACTTCAGTGGATTTTTTGTCTGAACGTTGAAGTTGGCTTATTTTTGAGTTCAATTCTTCTTGGAAAAGAGAAGCATGTTTACTTAGGGTAGCACAGAAGGCTCTGTAAAAATACATTATCAAATGGAGAAAAATACAATTTCTTAACAAACAAGATGTCACTGCAATAGTACAAATGTCATATTTAAATTCATTCTATTAAGATGTATGGCATTTAATGGCGGGGCCTGGAAATGACTTTATAAATGGAACATTATTCTCCTACAAAAAGGATGGTATATTTTTAAATCAAGCCTGTAAAAACTCACTTATCAGTGGTTTGTGAAACTTGAGTACACTGATGCTTCAGTACTCAATTAATGTCAAGCAATATGGATTTCAATCTGGCTTGAATATATTTAAACAAATGAACTAGAGACAAATGTTGGCTCTTCGGCCAGCCAGAGTTAAAAAATCCATTTTCTAGCCCATTTATAATAAGAGCTAATTTGAATGTAATTTATCTGAAGCACAATGGGTTTCTTAATTCTTACATGCATCTATTACTTACAGCTTAAGGAATGGTTATATTATGGATTTAGGGGCATTTAAATAAATTTCATTGAAGTGAACTGCATCATCCAACCTTTCAAAAATAAAAAAATGTTAGTAAAAGCTAATTTAGTATGGAAAGCATTTGAGGATGCTGGAAATTGAAAGACATTCACAAGCAAGCCATAAAATAGGTATTTGAAAGCATTGTGGGGGGGGGGAGTAATGTGCTAGTTTAGGTCCAAAATTCAGGAGGAGTTTTCAGTCCTTTTCAATCCAACAAATTATATTAAAGGGCATAAGTTTTTGTGAACCAGAGCTTATTTCATCAGATGTAGTGATGGAGCAGTATAGTTTGTGATAATCTTTGACTTTCAATAAAAATGTTTATTTGGAAGGGTACTTAACAGTCCTTCTGATATTTGAAAGGAAACATTTTCCCTATTCCTATTGTTCTGGAATTAAAATGAAATTGCTCCGTGCTCACGTTAACCTATTGAAATTATTAGAGTTCATGTCTTACTGATATACAGTTTGTGAGGTAACGGTCCAGTCCTAGTTCAACTGTTTGGCACATAAGAGAGAAATCTCAAATTATTATCCTGACTTTTGACATCCTTTTTAACATGTCTCTTCCAAGCAAAATGCAATTAGTAGTAACTAATTGTAGAAAATTTCTTTCAGATATTAGCAACCCAACTGAAGACTGCTGTTCTCAGATAGGTTCTTCTGGTGCTTAACTACCTTGTAGTCAATGGATCTTTGTTTTTGAACTTTTCCACACATTTAAACGTTGAGGATATAATTCAGATTTAGTCTTATTTAAAAAGAGAACCATTTAAATAAATGATGATTAACTTAAGCTAAATCAAAGCATCTAGGCTTGTCCCATTATGGTTGCATTTTAATCTGAAATGCATTGGATTATAAACATGAGCTTACTAGAATCATTCTTTGGCTATGCAGCAGATGTTCTTTAGGGTATGAACGTTTGCAGAAGTGATGAATATTTCTGGTCATGAGACAGTTTGGAGGCCTCTAAAGTAGCATATTACATTACTGGCTACCGATCTGCTTCCAGATGCAATTCAAGGTGTTGATTATTACCTTTAAAGCCCTTTATGGCATAGTCCAGGACACCTGCATAACCATCTTTCCGTACTTGTGCTGGTAGAAGAAGTCTATTGCGGATCCCATTAACCAAGTAATTTTGGCTGATAGGATCTAGGAAAAGACTCTTTTCTGCCATGGCTCCTGTCCTTTGGAACAACTTGCTGCAGGAAATAAGATTCACTCCCTTTTAGTCTTTAGGGAAAACCTCAAAATGTTGCTATGCCAGTTGACATGAGGTCCTGAACAGAAGCTGCTGGCTGGAGGTGATAGGTAAACTAACAGAGAAGGCACCCCACCCATTTTTTGTAATTTTATTCTCTTTTTATATTTATAATTGTTTCGAAATTTGTGTATTTTATCTCACTGTAAGCCGCTCAAACTGTGAGATGGGAGGCAAATAAATTTAATAACAATAGGAATATGGCAGCCAAAATAAGTATGAAACCATATTGAAAGGAGAAACCTACACATGGTTATTGATCTGTGTTTTTGTCAATAGAAATCATGAATTTTCAGGGGGGAAAAGACAAAGAAACTGTTAAAAATTAAAAATTAAGTTTATAAAGACTAAGGTGATTGGATTTGACTAGGAAGGTGGAGTGAACAATTATAATTATACAAAAATCAGTGGATTTTCTGCTCCTTCAACTGCATGAAATACAAGAAAATATCTAAACATTTCACCACTTGTCTTGATTCCCCCTCCAAGGCTGAAAAAGGGTGTGCAACAGATCCAACCTAGCACAGCCTATCCTGTGACATCTCTTCTCTGGGGACCAATCTGAGAGAAAAGGCTGGCAGTCAGAAGGGATCATCTGATATCTGCTGTTCTGTGCTAGGTGATTTTTTTTCTTTTTTTAAATAAACTATGTAGAAGATAAAAGATAGATGCCATGAAGCAAGGATGTTCCCTAAAGCACAAAATTGATTCAGATAAGAGATATGAAAATCCTCACTGGCACTAATGTGAGGTTTCCTTTCATTTTAATACAGATACTTAAAATGGACCCTTCCCCCCCCAAAAAAATGTACTTACAGTCTGATTTTGAAATTATTATGGTTGTACCCCACTCCCAAAGTCACATGATTACATTTTGGGCATTTGGCAACTGACTTACCTTTATAGCCATTTGCAGTGTCACATGACCACAATGTTTGACATTTTTTGCTAGTTAACAAAGTTTACTTCCAATTTCCAGCAAAAAATGCATATTGGGTTTAATGGATTTGCAAAATAACTTAAACTGTTAGATACTGGGTTTGTCGCTTCAATGATGAGACGAGGCGAGTGAGTTCAGCAAAGATCATCGTTTATTGCTTGCAGGATCTGAACTGAGAAACAGGGCTGCGAATGCAGCAATTTATACCCTGGCCTCTAGGCAGCGGCCAATAGGTTTAAAGCAACCTATTGCCATCCTAGAGGCAGCCAATGGCAGTGCTGGAGATGGGTTGTCTGAGGAGCTGGGAGCTGTTAGCCAGCTTCCCTGCTTAAGCATCCTTCCAGCAATTAACCCACGTGGTGTTCCCTTAAGACAAAGCCCAATAAGGAAGGTTAAGGAATGCCGGCGGGTTATTCCCAGGGGAAGGGCGTTCTCTGTGGGCGCGCCGGCCCTATGGAACCAACTTCACACGGAACTTAGGACTGCCCCCGACCTTCGCTCATTTCGCCGGGACTTGAAAACCTGGTTTTTTGAGCTGTCTGGCCCAGACTGAGGGGTTTTAACTAATTTAATTTAATTGGGTTTTAGTTTAACTTCAGGGACTGTAATTTAATCATAGTTTTAACTGATTTTAATTTTGTATGTTATGTATTTTAATTTTCCCTGTAAACCGCCCTGAGTCCTACGAGAATAGGGCAGTATATAAATGTAAATAATAAATAAATAAATACATTACACCCCTCCCCCCTAGAATGTACAAACATTATAATAACAAAAGGAAAATGATTACAGCAATACAAGTTTACAAAGGTACAACAATAGTGTGCAATTACATGTTTTTCCTCCTGGCTAATACAGATGCTTCCTAGCTAGCAGCACAATAATGATACAGACAACATTATAGCTTCTTTATTTCAGAACAAAATCTTGTAGATATACAGGAGGCTTGCGAACCCTTGTGGAACGCCTGGGGGACCCAGGTACTTCCTGGTCTACCAGCTTGCCCGCCGGGCTGGGTAGACCAGTGTCTCTAAGTTCAAGTGAGTCTGGTTGACTCGGAATTCTCTGGCTGGCGCTTCCAGGTTGGCCCACCCCAGAGTCAGTTTGCTCTGCAGAGTCAGCACAGTGACTGCAGTGCTCTGGTTGACTTTCTCCGTCAGGGGTCCCATGTTGCACTCCCGGTCTTTGCCCCTCTACGACCACCTCCCCGCTGCTCTGGCTGCTTGGACCCTCAGAGCCTATGGATTGATCGGCCTGGCTGCCGGCTTGCGGTCCATGGAAAGGACCTGGGACGAAGTCCTCACTTTGTGGCCATTCTGGAAAACGCTTCCTAAGCTGATCAATATGGCTACGGACAACTCACCCACCCTCTAGGCCCACTTTGTATGAGACAGGGCCTGACATTTTGGTAATTTTCACTGGCACCCACAAGTTTCCATGCCCATAGTTCCTGACCCACACCCTGTCACCCACTTGCAGCCCCCTTGGGGGTTTTGGGTGAGAAGCCTCAGCTGCCACCCAGTCTGGGTGCAGCCTGTCCAGCTTTGTGATTAGGCGCCTCCCCCAGCACACCTCTGCTGGGGTTTTCCCTGTTGCCGTGCAAGGCATGGAATGTTGGCAAAGCAAAAAGTTGGCCAGTCTGTGGTGCCAGTTCCCAGTCACTATACACCTCAATGACTCCTTTGTGGTGTGAACCATACATTCGGCTTGACCATTAGTAGATGGGTGAAATGGAGCCAATGTCGCATGCCTAATGAGGTTTGCTCTCGGGAAAGCCTGAAATTCTGCCGCAGTAAATTGGGCCCCGTTATCGGACACTATGATGTCTGGCATCCTGTGCATTGCAAAAAGTTTCCTAGGCACCTGGATGGTCCTAGCAGTTGTCATGTTTGTGATTGGTATAACTTCTAGCCATTTAGAGTGGCTGTTGACCACTATAAGAAAGAGTTGTCCCTGAAAGGGGCCAGCGAAGTCTATATGAATCCTAGACCAGGGAATATGAGTCTCCTCCCATCTGTGAACTGGAGCATGCGGCATTTCAGGCCTTGATTGCTGGCATGTATAACACCCATGCACCTGGGCCTCAATGGCTTTATCTAATCCTGGCCACCATAAATAGCTTCTTGCCAAAGCTTTCATGTGAACAATACCCGGATGACCTTCATGAAGGGGTTGCAATACCCTGTCTCTTAGTGAGGTAGGAACTATGACCCTGTTCCCCCAAAGAATACAACCCTTATGAGCTGAGAGTTCATGTCTCCTTGTAAAATAGCTCTGTAATTCAGGACCTGGGCTTTTATCCAGTCACCCTGTGTGTACCCAAGATAGCACTCTACTTAGAGTCTTGTCTGCTGCTGTTTCTGCAGCTATGTCCCCCGCATGGAGGGGAAACTCTGGCAAGTCCTGAATGGACAAAACGTGGGCCGCTGGGGCTGGATCTGGTTCGATTTGAGGCAGTGGAAACATGCTCAGGTCATCTGCATGGCCCGTATCCTTCCCGGGTTTGTGAATTAGCTTGAAAGTATAAGCCAATTAAAAAATGGACCATCTAAGCATCCTAGGGGATAGGATGTGGGGTGTCTGTCTGTCTGTAGTGAATAACCCCAATAACGGTTTATGGTCTGTGAAGACTGTGAAGTCCTTGCCATATAAGTAGTCGTGGAACTTTTTTACTCCAGCAACTATAGCCAGTGCCTCTTTGTTGATTTGAGCGTAATTACGCTCGGCGGAGGACAATGTTTTTGAATAAAAAGCAATTGGAACTTGAGTTCCATCTCTCTCTAAGTGACTTAGGACTGCACCCACTCCGTATGGGGATGCGTCACATTCTAGGCATACTGGCCTTGACTCCTTGAAAGGAGTGATCGTGGAAGTAACGGACAGAAAGGCCTTCAATTCCTGGAAACTCTTTTCATGAACACTAGTCCACTTCCATGTAGCATTTTTATCCAAGAGCCGGTGTAGCAGCTCTGCCACTGCGGCCTTGTTAGGAAGGAACACGTGGTAAAAATTTAGGAGGCCTAGGAATGCCTGCAGCTCTCCTTTTGTTTTAGGGCTGGATGCCATCTGAATGGCTTTTACTTTTGACTCAGCAGGATGGATGCCATCAGCATCAATGTGAAACCCTAAGAACTCAGTTGACGGGACTCTGATACTGCACTTACTCTTTTTAAGCTTGAGGCCTGCTTCACGCAGCCTTTGCAGGATGGCTCTGAGCCTCCTTGCAAGCATCTCAGTGGACTCACTGGTGATGAGCACATCATCAAAATAGGGGCAAACCCCAGGGATGCCCTTGAGTGTACGTTCCATGATGCCCTAAAAAATGCCGGGGGCTACACTGACCCCAAATTGCAGGTGCTTTACTTTAAACGCCCCCCCCTATGGGTTACAATAGTCTGTGCCGCAGCTGTGGCCTCATCAACAGGGAGCTGCTGGTAGGCCTGAGCCAGATCTAATTTTGCAAAAATGGTGCCACCCTCCAAAGATGCCAGGATGTGGCTTACTACCGGTACTGGGTATGCGTGCTGTTTGAGTGCATGGTTCATTGTGCATTTGTAATCTGCACAGATTCTGACCTCCCCATTGGCTTTAAGTGGCATTACGATTGGGGTCTCCCAATCACCCCCATCTACTGGCTGCAGTACCCCCTGTTCAACAAGTTTATCTAGTTCAGCGTCTATCTTGTGTTTAAGAGGAAATGGAACCCTATGAGGTTTAAACCTGACTGGCACTACATTTGGATCTAGTTTAAATGCTATTGGCAGGCCCGTGTATGTCCCCAGAGCTGAATCAAACACATCTGCAAATTCCTCGCATACTGAGGCTAGATTCTCAACTTGTGTCCAGTTGATCCTGGTTACTTGGATGCCTAGTGCATCAAACCAATCGAGCCCGATCAGGCTCGTTCACTGATCCCCTACTATGACAACATCCAGGTGCCCCCAAAACCCCTTAAATTTAACGGCTAGTGTGGCCTCACCCTTGACTGTGACTCTGGCATTCTGAAAATCAGTTAGTACAAAATCAGATGGCCTTAGCTTGGCCCATCTCTTACTGTGACTCCAAATGAAATTAAATGTTTCAAGGGAGATAATAGAAATGGCAGAACCCGTGTCCAGCTCCATCTAGCAGGGGACCCCTTGCAGCTCCACCTGAAGTCTATACTTTGGCTTAATCGGGCGGTGAGCCCTGGTACGGCAAATGCTCCTGCAGCTGGAGCAAAACCCCACACTGTACTGTCCCGGGGCCCCAGTACCTCTCCTGGTTGGATCTTCCGACTGGCAATTCGATTGCTGGTCCCTCTGGTGACCTCTGCAGATGGACACGATGTGGCCCAACTTCCCACAGGCCCGGCACATGGCTGTCCGGAACCTACAGTCCAAGCGTTGGTGGCGGCCACCACAACCTGGGTATCTAAGGAAGGGATCTGCCTTGTAAGTGGCCCCATGTTGCTTGTTGCTGCAATGCTGTTGGTCATGGTGTTTGTGTAGCTTGTTGACTTCTGTGTCGCCTTCGGGGTCTTCGGTGTGTTCGGCGTCCTCGTAGTGGATGGCTTCTTTATGTTGTGTAGTTTTGGTGGGCCGCATGGCTCGTACAGCCCCACCAGTGGCTTCATCTGTCATGACTTCCTTCAGCGCGTCTGGGAACAACAGTGTCTCTTTGGTGAAGAGCTTTTGCTGTAGCTCTCAGTTTCAGAGACTGCAGACAAGCCGGTCTCGTAGCCTCTCCTCGATGTCGGAGAACTGGCACAGGCGTGCGGCCTGCCTCAAGGCCGCGATGAACTCAGACATGGTTTCACCTGGTTGCTGGACTCTTTGCTCAAATGCATTCTTATTTGTAATAATATCAGTAACTTGCTCCTCAATCTAAGCTGCAATGATGACAGAAGCAAAGAACTAAAATCCCCTTTCTCTCTGGTCATGATCTAATTTAAGCTTTCCTATGCTGGATTTTTTTTCCAAATGAGATGCAATGAGTTAGTGACATTTGGAGAAAATTAAAATTACAAGCTGGACAGCATTATGCACTCCTAACATGCCAAGGACATCTGCAAAATACTTTTGAAAAAATGTGTTGTGTTGTGTTCTTTGGGGGTTGTATTTTTAGTTGATGTTCAGTGTGCTGCTCAGAATCACTTTGTTTGAGTTGGACAGCCCTATAAATCCTGCAAATAAAGGAACCAACCAACTTCTCTTATCCTCTGTTATCTCTGGCTGAGGATTTTGGAAGACGGACTTTTCATAGCTCTACTGCTTTCAAATGAGCAACACTAAAAGAACGTTGTAGAATTGGGAAAAGTCTCTGCCAGCCAGGAAGAATAGACTGAGAAGAAAGGACTACAGTAAAGAAATCAAGGAACAATGAACAAAACAAAGGAAACCTGATAATAGTATTAAGAAAAATAAACGTATGAGTCAAAAACATGAAGAACTAGAATTTATTCTGCATTGCTTCTTCCTTGTAAAACACATTTTGGTCTTTGATATCTTTGTGATATGATAGATTGTACAGTCAACCAGATCTGGATTTGGCATTTTTATCCACCCATCGAGTTCTTTCTAAAGACCTGAGATAGGCAGCTATTGATCTTTGATAGTGTTAAAGCTATAGATGCAGGATACAAGCTGTTCCAAATAAAGCTGCCTTTTGCAATTGACTGACGGTGATTTTCTCATTGCTGACAACATTCAATTGGCGCTCCAGTTGTTTTGGGATTATACCCAGCATGCCTATTTGTATACGTACTACCTTTGCTTTCTTTTGACACATTTGTTTTACTTCTATTTACAGATCTGATTATTATTGTTGTTGTTATCGTTTTATCACAGAAGCCCTTTTGAATTCAGTTAAATATTCTAGTGCCGTAAAAAAGATCATTTTTATTTATGAGAATGACATTGCCAAGATAGAACCACATTTGGTGTTAGGAGGGTAAATTTTCATCCAGCCAATGGGATTTTTCCTTCCAATTCACTGAAGTTCATGAAAGCTCATATAATTATACTGAATTTTTCCAGTCATTAAAAAAAAACCTTCAAAATAATTGATTTTGCTATCAGATATTTTTTTCTGGTGGACATATATTATTGACTCAAATACATAGTATTAAAGCAAGTCAAAGGAATATTTTTGGCTAAAGGCTTTTGGCATATATGATTTGTTTATAATTGCACCAGTATATGAAGATAAAAAGTGATACAAATGCAAACTTTAGTATCAAAAGCTTTATTTATTGAAATGTTTTGTCTTTTTTTTTACTTATTTTCAGATTCAGGAGCTCCAAATTAAAAGAGCTATCAAATAAACGCACTGAAATGTCCTTTTCAACCTGCTAGACTAAAGATGACTAGAAGATATTCAGCATATGGAATGACTCTTTTGACAGTTGAATGGAGCCTCTTGTTACCTTTAATTTTGAACTTCGACTTGACCCAAGTCAGGATTAAGTGGTACCAGTTTACCATCTGTCATTGGTCAGCCCAGTGAAGGACTTTAAAGAGCACATTGTACAGCATATAGCTTGGCCTTGATGTAAAGGCTATATCTGTTCCTACTTATATAACAATAAAAGTCTGTATTTAATTTCCCATCAACAGATGTAGGAGTAGGGCTTATTCCACTTTGTTGCTCCATCTGGATGTCTTAGAAAAAATAGGGAAAGAGGCCAGCAATGCCCTTTGTTGTGTCCAGTGAAAAGATGAAGCAGAAGTGACTGGGGCATAGATTGGGTCATAGAAAATTAATACATGTTAAGGAGCCCAAAGTAAGGCTTAAACATCATATTGACTCCTGGAATAATGGGAATGAATTCAGGTGCTGCCTTCATGAAGCTGCCCTGGCTGAAAGTATTTTGATGGGATACTGATTTTCCGTTGTTTTACCTCTTTGAATTGGACAAAGTTTTCCCATATTTTTGTAATTGCTTCAAAACATTTTGATCTTTAGCCTCTCTCTCTTCTACACTAACTGTATTTTCCAGAACACCACATTATTACACTGCTAAATTAAATTTAGGGTTATCAGATGCAGTAATCAAAGTTGGCTTTCAAACTCACCAGGGGAGAATATATTGATCTCTATTTAGAGCTTCAGTATTTAATGTTCAGGGTTGTTTGAGGTTGGGTCTGGTCACTGTTAGAAAGATGGCTGTACTAATCCTAACCTTAGTCTCCTCTGCTCTAAGCCATATCCATACCAACAGTCTTTTGGTAATCAGAGGAAATATAAATTATCAAACATAGCAAATTCGTAGAGCTCCTGTCTTGTTTTTATATTAACTACATACATTGAAAACAAAGGAAATGAAAACCCAACATAAAAAGCTGAAAAAGCTGAAAGAAACAAAAACATACAAGATATATATTTAGAGACATTAATAAATTGAAGCCATAATTCACTGCAATAGTTCATAATCATTTCTGAAAACTATTGAATGGCTGGATCCATATATTTGTTTTTGCAGGGCTAAACTGTAAGTCTTTTGATGCTTAGTCCATTTTCTTTATCCAGAACTGAATTCCAAATTTGAGTTAATGCAGATAACTGCTTTTTTAATATAATTTTAAAAAGTAATCTAATATTAACTTAGCTACATCTCTAACAATGTAAATGAAATGAAATCATTTCTAAGATATTTCTTGCCGGAAAAAGATGTAATTTTTAAAAAATCTATTGAATTTTTTAACATTTCTTCTTTTTTAACTGGTTAAGTAAAACACGAAAAAAAGCAAAAAAAAAAAGAAAAAAGTACATAGACATACTTAATACAGTGGATTATGAAATATGTGACATATTTAATTTTAAATAGTCATTACACAAAGTTATTTGTTACTTTATAAAAATATTCTATCTGTCTAAATTTGATTTAGAAAATAATATTTTGTGGATTGAATGCAATGAAATTAAAAATTGTTTAATTTGTTACAGAGGAATACTAAATAATATAACATGGTTCTTTTTATCTGCTTATTTTGAAACCTAATACTGAAAGCAGGAAAAATACTAACTGAATGCGAAAAATAATCCACATTGAAGTTAAGTAAAACTTTCATCTATGACTTTTGTTTTCCATTTATTAACAAGATACAAAAAAAACTGTTTCTTTTCTCTTCTCTTCTTTTCTTTTCTTAACAAAACTGAGAAAAGCAGGTTGGAGCAGGGAGGAAAACAAGATTCAGAATGTACTTTAGGCCACCTGAAACACTGTAATCAGTCTCCATTTTTGAGCCGTAAATCTTAATAATTTCTACTTTTTCCGATTTTTAGCATTTTATCATTTCCACAGGCATCTATAAACTGAAGCAAGCTATGCATTTTACCTGTCAATGTAGCACTTGATTTGTTGTAAGCATTTCCAAATACAGACTAATTTCTTTTATATGGTAACTATTTTATGTCATTTAAAATAAAACTATTAGGGAAGATTTCTTTTTCTGGAAAAGAAAAGAAGAAAATCCCCCCAGGAAATTTCTTTGCTCCTACTCCCATTTGTAAACTGAACAGTTGGAAGAACTGTTTTGAAATACCCAAAGCCTCCAAGTTATCAGTCTGATAGGCAACTCCACCAGTTTTTATAAAAGTAACTCTAGAATCAAAAGTACTACAGCCTCCTGTCTGGTGGTTCATCTGCCCAGAGAAAATATACAATATATTCCTACGTAAGTCCCAAAGATGCTTTTTCAAAAGGCAACTGGACTTTCTTTGTTTTTCCTTGAAAACATTTCACTTCTCATCCAAGAAGCTTCTTCAGCTCTGACTGGATGGTGGGGAATGGAAGGATTTATATTCCTTGCAGACAGCTGGTTGTTAGTACTCTTTCTGAGAGTCATTGAGGCTACTTGTAGATTTATCTGTATCTTCAGGGTCACCTGATTAGTAAAAAAGGGTATGGATGTGGAACTTGCTGGGAACTTGAAGAAGAAGAAGAAGAAAAAAAAGAGAAAGTCCAGTTGCCGTTTGGAAAAAAAAAACAGCTTTGGGGCAACCATGACCTGGAAGACTGAAAATCTCCATAGACAATATATTCCTAAGGTTGAGATGGGCTATTGATAGTCCATCACTGCTTGCACAGAGAACATCTAGCACCTAAAGGTTATTTTGCTAAGCTTGTATGTTGTGTATTTTAAGCTGCCTGTGATTTACCCACTCAAACCCCAAAATAGAAAGCAAACCATTTCCATATTTCCATTCCCACCCTTGAAACCTCCCCATGAAATTATGAAATGGTTCTCATATTTTTGGTAGGAATGGAAGCAATTTTCCTCTGTGAAATCCCACTGCAGCAATGTCCCTATGGCTCCAGCCCTTAGCAGCTTACGCATCCCTGCCCCAAGGTATGTGGCACAGAAGCCAAGGATGTTCCAATTTCAGCTGGGTAGGTGGTCTGCTAAATTCTATAGCAATCGTCTAGGTATAGGCTGCCTTTGAAGAATAGATCAAAAACTTAAATTAGTCCCAAATGCAACTGCCAGGTTACTAAATGAAACTAATTACAAGGTCCTTAAAGTAGCTCATGGTATTTATAGCTCAAAACAAGGCCCAAAAACAAACAAATGGTATAGATTAGGCAAAAAAAAGAATAATCTCACATCTACTCTTATTGGTCATTGGAGAGCAATTTTTTGCACTAGCTAATTTTATTTATTTATTTTTTTAGGATAGTTCCACACCACTTTACTACTAAAACTTTTGTTAGCGCAACTGTCAACGCTGCTAACATTGAATGTTATTGCTTGAAAAGAGATGAAGAAGTAGCCATTTCATATGTTAAACTTGTGTATTGCTTTAAGAGATTGAATTTAAGGTTGGGAGGGGGGACGAGTAGGATTGTACTTTCAAGGCCGTTCTAACTAAAGAAGATAAGACCTTGGTGGGTTTTCTAATGGAAGGGAAACTGATTCTTTAAATTAACTGGAGAATATGATTAATGACAAAATTGGAAAGGTGGAGAATTGTGTTTTAATATATTGTGCAAGGGGCGGAGATTTCAGATTCCAGCTTCCCTCGAGCAAGCATTTGCCGGTGTATTAGGCTAATAAAGGACTTTTAAGGTAAACAATGCCTCAGAGTCACTTGAAAAGCCCATATGTCGGAAACTTGACAGCGACCTTTAAATGGGCGAAACAGTGCATCATAGGGCAACAATTTTTAAACCAAGGTTTCTCAAATTGACTAATGTAGAAAATGTATACGAAATCTGGGATGCATGATTCCCAAGGAAAACTGCTTATTGAAATTTGAAGTTATTGTGGCTGCTTTCAGTGCTACTGGCTGTTGCTGTTCCTCATTTTGAATATTCCATGGCAGTTTCCCAGCCAGTCTTGCAAGGAAGGGAGGGAGGGAGGGAGGGAGGTGTGAGGATGTCAGAAGTTTCTCCCGTTCCTACTGTTTTCTGTCCACCCGTGGTCAATCTGCTTCTCTGTTTAGGCAAGGAAATATTTCTCAAAGGATGACCCAGTGGGTCTCAGATTGTTTAGTAGTTATCTAAAACCCTTGTTGGCCTTGTACCAGAATCTCTTGAACTTTGCAGATTTGTATGATGTGCATCAGCCCTTGCTTGTGCAACAAACTGCAGAATGTTTTCATACAAAGCAATATTTAAGATTAAGGGAAAAAATCACATAATAAAAGACAGGCCAATGACAACAAGGTCGACTTCATTATCCTCTCCCATGAAAAGCAATGGAAAGGTAAAGATGGAACACTGCCATGCATAGCAATTATTTGGCTTGATTACCTCCTGCCCAGCAACAACGGATATACACTTGAAGAGGTTACATTCAATGTTGATAGATCTAGAAATGCAGGTTATTGCTGTTCCCTTTCCAGCTGCATCTAGTGGAAGCTATTTGCCAGCAATCTAATTTTTCCCCTGCAATTTGAGGAAATGTAGCATAATATTTATTTCTCAAAAAGAAAGAAAATGAAACGCAGCTCTTTTATTAGCATTATGAACAAACCACTTTCCATTTGAAACCTAACTTGTATAAACAACTAGACCATTGTGCCTTTACCTGCTATTATGCTCAGTATTGTTGGTTATAGTTTATATTCTTTGTAATATATTGAGTTATCTTTTTGATATTTTTATTTTCTTTTTGCCCAAAGAAATGAACTTACCGGAGCCACGAACATATTGAAGAATAAACCAAATGGCTGAAAGTGTAGAAATGTTACAACATATTTTTCTGTCCTGGTATATCATATAGTGTGGCAATTTCTGTTTCCATTTAAACATGAGTTTATACTTTATAACATATGTCTGTGTACACACAGAGACATACATACACGTTTATCAGGAATGGTTCTTTCTTTGGTTCCTATTTGTAGTAAATCAGTATTTCCAATGCCCCCCTCACCCCCCGCACATTTTTCTACTATGAAGGGAATACTAAAAATTGGTTCTTTGAATTGCAAGACTTTGCACCACCAAAGTCTCTATAGTAACATTTCCCAGCATGAAATTTTCCAGACTTTTCAGAATGGCCCAGAACTGAGGCAGTTTTTATATCCAAAATATCTCGTTACATTAACCTGCACTCCGAAAGCATCAACCTGGGCTTGGAATAAATATGGTCTTCTGCGCATTGAGCTGAGAGTAATTCCTATTTAATCAGTGGGACTTACTTCCCATAGATAGAATATGCCTAGAATTAAGCTGTAAAGTCTTGCAAAACCAAAACCAACCAACACCAAATCATTAGAGCTATGCATTTATAAAAATGTACAGGATTCATGGAAACTCTCCCCCATTTACCTCAATTTTCTTTATGAAAATCAGAAGCATGAATCAAAAACTTGAATCAGAAAATCATAATTTGATCAAGGTATCAGAAAATTGTTTAAAAGAAAAACTCCTTTCGGACATCTCTTAAAAGGTTTTTGTTCAGTCGCTAAGTTGTGTCTGACTCTTTGCAATCCCATGGACCATAGCATGCCAGGCTCTCATCTCCTCCACTGTCTCTGAGTTTGCCCAAATTCATGTTCATTGCATCAATGACACTATCTAACCATCTCATCCTCTGCCATCCCCTTCTCCTTTTGCCTTCAATCTTTCCCAAATCTAAAGAGGTAGTAGATTCCATACCTGAAAGAAAGAGAGTGTCCAAAGAAGATCATGGATCATCCCATCCACTCCAGTCAATCCAACATTAGACTCTCCCAGTCTTGACTGTGAAGTGTGCATACCATTAAAATAACATTTGTCAGCACACAGAGCTGTAAGTTTAAGTTGCTAGATTGTTCCTCATCATTGTTCATCTGGCTGATGCTATTGGGAGTTTTCATTCATTATTAAAAGGCTATGGATTCTCATCTTTACATAATGAAGAATATCTAATTATCTTCTTTCAGTTTATCCAATACCTAGCCTTTGATCCAACTGCTGTCTATCATGCAAGAGTGAACATATTGTCCTACAGCTATTTTTATTTTATTTTATTTTATTTTAATTTTATTTTAATTCCATTTATATCCCGCCCTTCTCCGAAGACTCAGGGCGGCTTACAAGCTTAGCAGTAGCCTTCATTCTATGTATATGCCTGCTTATTAGGGCTTTCATACACCCCCCAAGCGGCATTATTACAAAGTCAGCTTAATTGCCCCCAACAATCTGGGTCCTCATTTTACCTACCTCGGAAGGATGGAAGGCTGAGTCAACCTTGAGCCTGGTGGGATGCGAACCTGCACTAATTGCAGGCAGCTGGTGTTACTTAAGGAGGCATTAGCCCACTGCTCCACCAAGGCTCTTAAGATGTAGTCTTTAAGATGTAGTCTTAGCCAGTATAGCTGTTAGTGATTGAAAATTGTAGAATTTGTATTTCCAATTACCTGGAAGGTACCAGATTTTAAGATGATTGTTTGGGACAACTCTTTTCAGATTTGCAGCTCCTATGCTTTAAGACTCTTTTTGCACAGTCCTCTCGTATATCATGTATGAATTCTAGCTGAAGTTTTAATTCAAATGAGAAGTCCCTGGAGTTTTCAGATGCATCTATTGGCAGCTCAGGGAATTACTCCTATCAGTATATCACACTTGAAGCCAATTGCACAGTTTAAAGCTTGATTGCAGAATTTAAAGTTATCAGGAAAAGGCATTCCCAAATGATTCCTGGCACTTCTCAATTGGTGGCACAAGGAGCAACAAAGCAATATGCTAATATCAGGCCAGAATACTGTCTATTTCAAATGACGCTCATCTTACCATCACCAGCAGGCCAGCAATGTTATGGAAATTGAGATAATTGCAGCTTTGTCATTCGCCAGTCTTCTTTTAGTCTGCAATGATTTTATTTCAGCTGTTGACTTATGTGACATACTTTACAAAGTGCATTTTTACTGGTGGAATTTCAAAGTGATGGGAACATGTGATGTAATTTGGCCATACGTATGCAGTACACAATGTGGAGATTTCCAACATTCCATGAATCAAATAGAGTGAATCACACATAACAGAAAACAGGCCTATTAAATTTTAAGAGTTGATGGGAAGCAGCATCATAAGGTCATTACAATTTTAAGGAAAAAAAGTGCATACAGGACCTGAGTTGCTGCAGTTGTACTAGCCAACATAACTGGAATAGAATAGAATAGAATAGAATAGAATAGAATAGAATAGAATAGAATAGAATAGAATAGAATAGAATAGAATAGAATAGAATAGAATAGAATAGAATAGAATAGAATAGAATAGAATAGAATAGAATAGAATAGAATAGAATCTGGAAGGGACCATGGAGGTCTTCTAGTCCAGCCTCCTGCTCAAGCAGAAGAACATATACCATTTCAGACACGTGACTGTCTAATCACTTCTTGGAAATCTCCAGTAATGCAGCGCCCACAATTTCTGAAGGCAAGCTGTTCCACTGGTTAATTGTCCTGTTAGGTAATTGTCCTCACTGTTAGTTAGCAAATCTATCTTTATGAACCTCTTGTAATGAACCATCATGTAGAAATATTTCATATATTTTTGGTCTTTCAGATATTGCTTGACTTTGCTGTGCTGGCTTGGAATAATTGGACTTGACATTCAGAGAGCTAAAGGGTCCACTTTCTTTAAAAAAAAAGAATTGAGCTTCAGAATAGCAATCAAAGTGAGGTCCATGTGTCGAACAACTTTATACATTGTTCAGCTTTATTTCCCACTGAACTAAATCCAAACAGAAAGGTAATGGCAAGGAGGTATGTATGCAACTAAAGCCTTCAGTTAGAAGTGGTATTCACTACCCACATGTTGGCGTTATGTGTTTCCTTTCTCACCTTAAAATAGCAAGAAAATTTATAAACTAACCACTGCAAGATTACAATTCCACTAGACGGCGCTTTGGATGTTTTGCTAATAATTTTGATTACATAAATAAAAGAGGAAATACTTTGGTTTTAGCTAGGATCTCATGTATGTTTATTGGATTTCCTAAACTAACATGCAATTTTATATTCAAAATGGCTTTTTCCCAGATAAACATAGATCAAATTGCAGCTCTGATTTGGTAATTCTAGGAACATTTTCAAAGCAACATGGAACACGTTCTTTTTGAAAACACCAATGAAGGCTGCCACTGCTAGTGTTGCAAACATAACTGCTAACTACCATATATTGGCTTTTTGCTTTAATAGCCTTTTAACCAACTTTCTTAATGGACTGAATACAATTTAGATATAGAACTTGGCTAAAACGTAGCTTCAATTGGCTATTAAAATTTAAGAGCCAACTTAGCTAATTACAAAAAATAAGAGGAAGAGAGAGAGCTCTGGTGATAATGCTAAGCAGAGTAAGTAATAGCAAATGACAGTCTGTCTGGTCTTATTCTCAAGAGAAGATAAAACTTTTAACTGAGAAGCCAGACAATACACAACCTTTTCCCTCACCACCCTCCACCAATTCTAATAGTGTTAATGGTGTTGTGGCATGTCAAATCTGACAGCTCATTCAAATTTGAATTTTAGTTATCACTTAAAGTAGCAAACTGAACATGAATTTATATATACAAACACTGAATTGTTTGTGTGTGTAGTCTGTATATATGCAAAAATACTGTATGATGCCATATAGCTGTATTTATCTATTTTAAAAATCAATTCAAATAAAGAAAATAAAATTATAAAGCAGGCGAGGTTTGTACATGGTTAAAAAAAAATAAATCAAACTATGCTTATAATTAAATTAAATTAAATTCTCCTGCAGATATTTTAGAAGGTAGGAAAGTAAACAAGGATCTGCTGAATGTTTGCCACTAAAAGAACTGTTGAACGATTCATTATCAATACTCTCATTACACCATCAGTTGAAGAGCAAACTAGCTCTGCTGTGAAAATTTCTTATGTATGGTGACCACTATGAAAAGGGACAAGGAGAAAAAAAATCCCCAAGTACGTGGTGTTGTCTTTAATATTCCTTGACTCAAGTGTCTCCCTGCTGTGCCTGTAAATGTCAGTCCGGTTTTTTCATGGCTGCGTGCACAGATTAGAAACAGCAGGAGAGCTTGGGAATATGACTACAATACCAGTAAGGACTCTCGTCTTCATGGCACTGCTCAAGTAATTCTTGGAATGCAGGACCCTGCTGTTTTCTAATATTTACACACAACTGGAGTCATCAAGAGCAGTAAATGCAGGCTATAAGGAAAGCTTACTTTCTTTGTGTAAGGGACTTTGCATTCAAATCAGGACTCCCAAGAGCTGCCACTCCTTCTCCACCACCCCGCTCAAAAATGCAGGTTATTGCGATACTTTTAACATTGTCAAGTGCTTTTCCATTCTCTCGTTACTTCTTTAAAGCATCAGAGCTCCTAGGAAACATATTTGTTTGTTCTTGAAGCTTCTCCATGGGTAGATAAACTTCCTGGTCTTTATCTTCAAAACCCTGCCTGGATCTGTCTTCTATCCCAACATTCCCTTTATGATTTCCACTCATCCAGTTGTAATATATTTTCCAGTCCAACCATCTTCTGTTCCTTGAAATGATTTAGAGATGTATCCCTTGCTAATCCATGTTTGGAAGTGCCTCTATTTCTCTTCTACCAACCCACTGCTCAAATCTCACATTTTCAAGGAAGCATTGGGAAAATTGATATTCTATTTCAATTAAGCCAAAGTATGTATCTTTGAACTATCAGTACATTCTTCCTGTCCCTCTGACTGGTTGTTCCTTTTTATTACCTTTTTAGACAATAAAATTGTAAGTATAGGTTTGAGCCAGACTGTGGTTACACACGTATGCACACAAATGCGACCAACAACGTGTAATTAAATTTTCAAGATTTATTTTGCACGGACATTATTTCCTTTTTATTCAAGTTTATACAAAGTAACTAAATGCAATGTGCAAAAAAATGCCAAAATACTCTGAAACTTTTGTAAATCATACTAAATGGTACATTCTACATATAAGATTTAAAAACTTTTATTTTTTCAAGCTAGCAGTATATTGCAAGTTTATGTATGTTTAGATAGATACAAAAGAGGAAAAAGCCAAGTGCTACTGTAATAAAATTAAAAGGAAAAAATAACAAGAACCCACTACTCAGTGCAAGTGGGGAACTCATGTTATTCTGGATTTTTTAGCTTCTGAACTCTCTTCCTTGGTTTCAAGTTTGTCTTGGTTTTGGGTGAGATCTTCTGTAATTTGGGTTTGGTGGCTCCAATCTCTATAGTTATTATGAATAAAGACAATTTTATTATTAAACAAACAGTTCACAGAATTTTGAATTTAATCAAATACTTTTTACTTACTAATATTTATAATCCACTTCAAATTCAGGATATTAATAACTCTAAAGAAATGGTATTCCTAGCGACGCAAACTATATTTGATTGGAGCACATTAAATTCTCCATTCCTTCTTGTACAATTGGTTTTTCTTATCGAAATGCATACAAACCTTTGGTTTTTCAGAATTTTCTCCAGAATTATTTTTAAATTTAAGTAATTAAGCATCCCGGGAAATTCCGATTATTCCATCATTGGCCATGGGGGGTGAGCTATTACCCCCCGTAGATAGGGCCCGCAACTTGGGGGTCCTTCTAGACTCACAGCTCTCTTTGGAAGAGCATATTGGAGCTGTGACTAGGGGGGCCTTTGCCCAGGTTCGCCTGGTGCGCCAGTTGCGGCCCTATCTAGACCGGGATGCCTTGCGCACAGTCACTCATGCGCTCGTGACCTCTCGTCTAGACTACTGTAATGCTCTCTACATGGGGCTGCCCTTGAGGTCCACCCGGAGACTCCAGCTGGTGCAGAATGCAGCCGCGCGAGTCGTCTTGGGAGTTTCCCGATACTCCCATGTTACACCTTTGCTCCGCGAGCTGCATTGGCTACCGGTTGCTCTCCGGGTGAGGTTCAAGGTGTTAGTTATGACTTACAAAGCCCTTCATGGCATGGGTCCGGACTACCTACGGCAACACCTGCGACCGGCGTCAACTTCCCTCCGTCCAGTGCGCTCCCACAGAGAGGGCCTCCTCAGGGTGCCGCCGATCAAAGAATGCCGATTGGTGACCCCCAGGGGGAGAGCGTTCTCTGTGGGCGCGCCAGACCTCTGGAACCGCTTACCGGTTGAGCTCCGGACGGCCCCCGACCTTCGCTCCTTCCGGCGCGATCTTAAAACATTCTTTTTCGAACAAGCTGGCCTGTTCTGACGGGATGGGGTTGGGTTTTTAAAATTAGTTTTTAACTTAATATGTATTGATTTTATGGGCATGATGTTTAATGGTTTTTTAATTTTTGTACTTGATTTTTATTGTGTATTGCCCTGTTCACCGCCCTGAGTCCTTCGGGAGAAGGGCGGTATAGAAATCAAATTATTAAATTAAATTAAATTAAATTAACACAAATGAAAATTTTAAAACTGAGTTTTATAAGTCTTTGCTTAAAGAAATTAGCTTAATCTATTACAAAATAAAATTGCCTATGGATGCACACTTAATAAAACTAAAATTGAATGCAAACATTATTTGGGGTGTGTTACAATGGCATCCCCCTGAGAGGCAAAACTAGAGTTCCTGTCATCAATTAGAGAGGGCCAATTTCTTAATATCCCATATAATAAGTGCTTCTGCCCACATTCCAAGGAAATTATAGAAGATTTTACGCAATATTTATTGTACTGTACTGTTTCTGCTTCAGCATGCAGAAAATTTTTGGAGCCTTTCTTGATAGAAAAATCATTTTGGCCTGAGTCACATCAAATTGAATATTTAATGAATTTAGACAAGGAGCTATCACTATGGAGGCTAGCAAGCTTTGCACAGGCTGCTGCTAAACAGAGATGATTTCATTACAAATTCCCAATATTTCTCCATTTCATCTGCTATAACAGTTTTAATATTCTTACTGATTTCTGTACAATATAATGTATTTTATTAACGTATGGATACTTTTATGTAGGTTTAATATATTTGGCATGGTTAGTGATCAAAAATATAAACATATTGAATTGAATTGAATATTTGATTGGAACAAGGAACTGGCAACCCATCAACAGTAAATATCTAGCCAACTTTCTCTGGCTCCAGCAAAATAAATTTCCTGAAGGGACAAAAAATGTCAAGAAGGAAAAAATGATTCTGAAGACAGATGCAATAGTGGAGCTGCTTATTCTGACCTACGTTGTTTGTACTCAAGTTTTAAGTCTTACTCCAGCAACTGATGTGGAAAATGAAGTAAACAGCTGTGCTTTCAGTTTGATTGCTGAAATGGAAGCAAAGGGAACATTTGTCTATAGCCACAACAAATGTGTGCTTCCCATGCATCCACATAAACTACCAGCTTTGAAATGGAAAAGATACACTTACTGAAAAAATATAATCCATCTTGAAGCAATGTTGAAATACTTCAGTTTAGCTCTCTATCCTTAAGTAAATTTTGCATCTAGCCAGAAGTATTGAGTTTTTCATATGTTATTAACATTGGATAAATACAGAAACACGTTTTACTTGTAGTTAAGAGATTCTTCTTAAATCTGATTTTAAAGAAATTTGAGGTATATTCTTAACACATATAGGCAGTACTATTTTCCATTATCTGTAATAGGAAATTGAATTAGAGCTGATTCAGAAAGTACCTTAATGCATTTCAATAATACTTGTGTTATCTCAATATCTAAATTAATATTCATTAAAATTCACAGACCTTTCATGCTGATATGAGTTTCACATATAATTCCAGACCGTAATTAGACTCCTAAGTTAAGAGTTATTCCTTATGTGGGTTTTGGAGATGTAATAATGCCTTGAAAATATATTGCCCAAGATTGACTTTTAAGATCAAGCAAAGGAGGACTGATGAGGTGCATCTAGAGTGTGATAAATTCCTTGTTACACTAATAGAAACAGTGCTATTACTCTCCCAAAGATGCTTTTTCAGGAGGCAACTGGACTTTTTCTTTGAAGACGTTTCGCTTCTCATCCAAGAAGCTTCTTCAGCCCTGAGAAGCAAAACGTCTTCAAAGAAAAACAAGAAAGTACAGTTGCCTCATGAAAAAGCATCTTTGGGACAACTATGACCTGGATGACTGGGAATCTCCATAGGCACAGTGCTATAATTCCTAAATAGAACTTGCATCTGAAAGTATTTTAGAATAATAACCTAACTACACAAATATGGTAGATCTGACTGCTAAACTGACTCTCTGGGACTGGAGTAGAAGGCACTTTTCTTCACTTGTTGCACTCATATGTATAATCAACTCTAGAGGATGGCTTTCAAGGGTTTCTACTTGGTCTCATGGCTTCTAAACTGTGAGGTTCCACAGGGATCCCTTCCATCATCCTTGTTCTTCAATATTTTTATGCAATAACTCATTGAGTTCATTGGAGTCTGGGATTAAGTGCCATGTTAACACCCAGTCAATTAAAACAATATAGATGTTGAATACCCTATTGAGCCTACAGAAGATGATCTTAAGAATGAGACATTGTGAATTGACTAGGAGCAGGAATCTGCTCTGGAACTTTGAATAAGGTTGCACTCATGTATGCAGCTTTGCTATACTAGTGCAGAACACAGCTGGTACATTCTTCAGAGATTACATAACACTGAACCTAAAATAACTACACTGCCTGCCTAATATGGGAGCCAATTTGATGTAGTGCAAGGGTCCCCAATCTCCAGGCCGCGCAAGTAGCGGGAGAGCACGTGCAGCTCCACTTGCCACTCACGTTCACATGCACACCTATCATTCACACAGAACCATCCCCCCTCTCCTCCCCCCACCACACACCAGAAAGGTTGGGGCCCGCTGGTGTAGTTGTTCAGATGCAGTAGAGCTGAAGAGAAGGCAGTTCCTTATCTTAGCGCCTCAGGGTTCAGAGAGATCAAGCTGGAAATGACTTGGATGGGGGTGAGTCCTGCCTAACGATTGAGTGGGATTTAGTTAATGATGGCATAAAGCCAGGCCAGGCTGGGTGCATCCGCAGCAGGAAGAAAAACACAGCAATGGTCAGCTAGGGTGGCAGAGGCAGAACGTAAGCCAACAGGGCTGGCAGAGGCAGCGTTGAGTCTGGTGATAAGAAGGGCAGAAATGGAAAGTTAGGGTAGGGGAAGCCCCCCTGTAATAGTAACAGCATGTGGGCTGCCAAGCGGGGGGGGGGGACTACAGCAGCCATAACTTTAGGGACTTAAATACCAATCATTCAGCACTAACTTCAAATGGCTATTGAACAAATAGTTATTAAGTGAGGACCACTTGTAATGATATTCAAGGCCTTCAAGTCATGCCCCTGGTCTGGTAGTGGGCTGCACCCTGTTCAGAACTAAATCGCACAAGCGAGTGCATGCAGCTCCACTTGTGCAAGTGGCGGGCACACGTGCTCACACAGAACCATCCCGCCTCTCTCCCCAACGCTGCCGGCGGTCCACAAAGCCAGAAAAGTTGGGGACCGCTGCTTCAAGTGTCAAGTACTGATACTTGAAAGAGCATATTTCCCAATATCTAAATGCTCAAACGTTGAGACCTGGTTGAGCCATAGTAATATGTGACTGCAGGTATGTAATGCCCTTCCCCTTCAGGCCAGGTTTGTGCTGACATTTTCTGTCTTTCAAGATGAGTTGGCATTACTGACACGGCCTATTTATGCCTTCTGACCTTTCGCTGTATCTTTGTCTCGGTTGTGGTGACTGTGTCTTAACTTGGCTGTAGTTATTTAACTTAGTGTACTATTTTTCCTTGCTTTGTTATAGATTGTAACTTACCACAAGATGCTCTGAATAACAGGTTGGCTATAAATGTTTTAAAGAAATAAAAATAAGAATGAGAGTAATTTTTGCTGTCCAAAGCAATACAGCTTCATTTTGTGGAGCCAACACAGTCAGATCAAAGAAGGAATATAAGTCAAGACAAGATTTAACTCAAGAAAGCAGGATACTTTGCTTCAACATTTTTAATAGAAACATTGAGGTGGGCTGGAACCGCCAATCCAAGTGTCTTCTGGGCATGAAAACTGTTGCAGGCCTTTGAAGTGTTTGTTTTGATGTATACCAGGTGCCACTACCTTTCACAGAACTGCCTCAAAAGTGTGTCTTGATCGAGGTTTCTTTCAAAGTGAAGCAATCCTTTGATGCTTTGCACAGTCCTAACTTGGAAATCATACCATCTGCCACGGTGCCTTTTAGAGACGGCCTATAACTCACAGGCAGTGAACGTGTGAGGTCCAAACTAATTCCTGGCATTTCCTGCTAAGAGAACTGGCAAGCCTTGCCTTCAGTCGTCCTGCTGATGTGCATCTGCTGGTCATAAACTACGGATTATGCCAAAATACTACCAAGATTTCATAGTCTATCTGCATAACTCCCTTTTCTTATAGTAACTGCACTCACTGTTGCAAATGACTGCTGCTGCTGCTACTGCTGCTACTGCTGCTGCTAGCCTCTGGCTGCAACCTGCTGTGATGAATTGGTCGTGGGGAGTCAGCACTTCCTGACAGTGAATTGGATAAGATAGGTGAGGATAAAAATGAAGAGGGGAAAATAAATGGTGGGAAAAGGGGCAGCGAGCCACCGCCAACAACTTTCATCAACTAACTGTCATCAGTTTTATATGATGAGCAATAAATATATTTCACATTTGCTAATGGCAGATAGCTGACAATCTTTCTTTTTCCACGTTATCCAACAAAGTGGATACATTTGTTGTAGAATTTAAACATCTTTGAATTTTTCCTCAGCGACAGATCAGTGACAAATACTAATAAGAATGTTTGACTTACTCGGTGATGCAGGTTTTCTTCTTTTGGTATTTTTCACACCGTCGACAGCTATTTCGGCATTGTCCTCATCAGCAGTAGCTGTCCCTGATGCAGCAACTAATTTTCTTTTTGTCTATCGTCCAAATCAAAACAGAAAAAAAATGCACCCAGGCAAGATAAACAAATGATAATGCCATACGCAAAATTGCTAACCATATTTCTCTATCAAAGTTTTCTACCCTCTGAGTAATTAACTCAAAAAGCTTTTAACAGAAAAAGCATGTTATCTTAGGAATCATGCTATGATTTTTAATATCTTATTTTGTACAGGTTCCTGCACGAAACTATTTTAGTCTATTCAGCAACAAGAATGTAGTTTACAGTAATCAGGTACAATTACAACAGCATATTGAGAGTGGGTACAATACAACAATATTTCTTAGGCATACAAAATTTGCTTCTTGCACTGCCTAAGCAGTTCCCTTTATTCTGAAATTTTATTTTACGTGATTGTCTTGTACAAATTGCAGACACTCTCTGCTAAGTTGCTTAAGAAATTCAGGCTTTACACACATTTCTGTAAGAATTTAGATATTCACTATATTTCATATTTTCAGAATAGTGAAATATCATACTGAAATAATGAAAAAGAAATACATATTCCAGTATTATTTTGAAATTATTTTTAAAACAACTATATAATTACTGTAGAATTATAGATCATGTAAAAATCACACAAACTGGAAACATTCATTTATTAAGATCAAAATTCAAGATACAGCCAGTGAATCCCAAAAGTTGAATTTCAAGTAGCCACCACTGCCAGCCTCCTTTCCTTAACCTCCAGACCCAGTTATAGTAATCTAAATTTAAATTAAAAAAACACATACTGATTTTTAATAATTTGAAAGCATTCCAATTAGAAAAGAAAGAAAATAAATAAATAAAATGCTAATACTTCCTAGGATTTGTTTTTTTAAAAAAATTATTATTTTAGAAGAGATTTCTAAAAACTTTCAGATTTATTTGGTTACAATGTTGTTGTTATTCCCTTACCCTCCACCGCGAGACCTGCTTCTCGACCAGAAATGGATCAGGGTTAGACCCCTTTGTAAATGCAGAGAGGACAATATACCGTATTTTTCGGACCGTAAGACGCACCGGACCATAAGACGCACCCAGTTTTTAGAGCAGGAAAACAAGAAAAAAAAATCTTTCTCCTTCTCACTCTCCCTCTTTCTCTCCCTCCCTCTCCCATTGTCCCTTCCTTCCTTCGTTCCTTCCCTCCCTCTTTGTCCTTCCCTCTCTGCATTAGAGCAGTACCCGCGGAGGCGGCCCTGCAGCCCGGCTTTCTCTTGCAGAAAGCAAGCTGAAACGGAGTGAGGCAGATTGCCAGAAATGCGAATCGGCTGATCTCGCACTCCTGCAAACTCCCTCGCTCGGTTTCAGCTTCCCTTGCTACAAGAAAAAGCAAGCTGAAATGGAGTGAGGGAGATTGCCAGAAATGCGAATCGGCCGATCTCACGCTCCTGCAAACTCCCTCGCTCGGTTTCAGATTCCCTTGCTACAAGAGAAAGCAAGCTGAAACGAGGCAGATTGCAGCAGCGCGAGATCAGCCGATTCGCATTTCTGGCAATCTGCCTCACTCCCATTTCAGCCTGCGTGAGATCGGCGTTTCTCAGCACGTGCCGATTCGTGTTCCTGGCAATCTCCCTTGCTTTCCACTTGCGGAGGTTGGGGCTGGCCATACGGATCACCTTCGGACCATAAGACGCATCCTTGTTTTCCCCCCCACTTTTGGGGAAAAAGGTGCGTCTTATGGTCCGAAAAATACGGTACTTCAAACGAAACTGGAATTGTGTTATATATATGTTCAGAAGCCAAAATGGTTTTCAATGGTCTTAGCCTATCAGCATAAAAATTAGGATTAAACTTCCACTCACTTTTTTTTGGTAAGTTTGATCAAAGTATATCTACAGTGAACTAGCTGAAGTGGTTACAAGCTTATAGAGCCGACGAGAAAAGGGGAGAGTGCATTACATCTTTCCCAAGTGTTGCTTCATGATTACCATCCAAACCCTGCTGGGCTGAACAGATTGGTTCGATAATTATATACAATAACTGCAGTGGGCAGGTAACCTTCAGCTGGCACAGGGCAGCTCCCCTGGGAGAACTTCCATATGCAAAAGGGTCTGATGGAGTGCATTAGGTACATTCTTTCTTGCCGGTGCATAGGCCTGATTAACACCAACCCAAACTCCAAGGTTAGCATGTCAGCAGATTTGTGATGCATTAGGCAGCAATAAACACAGACACTTTGGCTTGCTCTCACCAAAATTAAGGAGGACTATTTTACCACGGCATTGCTTTTATATACAGGGTATAAATGCATTCTTCCTGTCAAACGGGAATAGAGCTGTACTTTTTTTAAAAAAAAAAAAAGACTTACTATTAAAGCAGCTACTCAATACTTTCCACACTAAAATAGTTTCCCAGCTTATACAAGTGAAAGGCACAACCTTAATCTTGATCCAGACCAGCTAGATAGCAAGAAAAATCGCATTGTTCTCTTGACAGAGGCAACACTCAAGTCTGATGCAGAGTGCACAGCAAACTATGAATTACTAATTCATATTTATTTCAGTTCAAATGTTTTCTAGTTGTTATCAAATATCGTCAATGGGCTCATCACTAAGCATATTCCACGGCTTGAGCAGTTTTACAAGCGCAATTAATGTTTTTACTGCATGAAAATGAAGGAATCTTCTCTTTTGGAAGAAGTTAACTGAACAAAGGTAAATGTTACAGTAACATCATCCATTTCATATGAAAGTGAATTAAATTTAAGCCTAGTAGGGAATGCACTCTCATTAATAAATCCCAGGACCAGAATCACTTAAAATGCACAATAGAGAAGATGAATAACTCCCTCTGTAACCAATTTCAATTAGCTGGGCAGCAACTGTTTCTACTATTTCTCAATTTACTAGCCATTATGATATGGCATCATCATCTGTCCCCAACAGAATGCAGTTTTGAGGTTCAACTTGGAATAGATTCCTAGCCAATATCGAAATTGAAAAATGTATTGTGCAGTCCTATGCATAATCAAAACGATGTCATTACTGGAGTTTGTTCCCTAGCAGGTATGTATAGGAATGCAGCTATATACCAGTTAAAAATATAATGTTCTGCAGGAGCTCATTGGGGGGGGATAGTTCATCATATACTTGTCTGAGGGCTAAGGAATATGGCAATCTAGCCAATCTCCTACTGAGTTAGGAGCTTGAGCATCCTTAAGCCTGTACACTCCTACCCTTTCTTTCAGATTTAGCTATTGTTTATTTCAGAACCAACTAGTTTGAAAAATGGTGGCATATATACATATATAACTTTATACAAGATCTTCTTCAAAAACAGAAGGAAAAAGACATTTGTTCAGGTGAGAAAAAGTGTGTGAACAAACCAAAGAATTGTTATGCAAGTCTTTATGGGATCATAAAGGAAAAAATCCTTGGAATCATCAGAATAATTCTTTCTTGCTACAAGGCTTATCGATTCTTTCTACCTATCTTTGTAATAGCCTGCCTCATTTGAAAAGGAGCATTCATGACACATAGGGCAGGTTTTTACCAAAGCAGCATCATTTTAAAAGAGAGTTACATTTTATGCATTAGGAACTTACTCTAAAGAATTCTACTCTATTTTTATTAACTGGGTCTCTTTTCCAATTATAAACTAAATAAATGCTTTTACAATTTTTCTTCTACAAAGCACAATTAAACTGACACAGTAGAAATGAAGACCTCAGTACACAAAATCTATCAAGTTAGACCTTGGAACTATATTAAGACAACAATTTCTAATTTTTTTTTCATTTCACATGCTAATCAAGAATACAGAAAGCCCAAAGCGTAAAGTAAGAATAGGAAGCAAGCTGCGAGTTCCCTGAAATGCTTAAAAGAATTCATGTTTCCAGTTACCTCCTTTGTAAATCAAATTTTTCATCTGAAAGACATTCTATTCATTTGGCTGCAAAGCTGCAATCCCATTAGGCTCACAAGGTGCTCCTTGCTTTGTAACACCTGACCGTTTGTTCAGTGACTGCTCAAAGTTACAGCAATGCTGAATGCAGGGACTGAGAACTGTTTCCCAAAGTGATGGCTGTTGCAGCGCCCCCTTTAGTCACATGATCAAAATTCAGGCCCTCGGCAGCCTGCCATCGCTTACACAGGGATGTTTCGACTCCCCCACCTGCCTATCACTCCCCCGTCTCTGCCCTTTTGCCCCCTGCACTCTGCCACCTCTGCCACCCTAGCTGACCTTTGCCATCTTGTTCTCACTGGCCACATAAGGCTTTGTTGTCCAAGTTGCTCTTGGTGGTTTCCTTACGGGGGCTTGGGGAGGATGGGATGGCCTCATGTGGCCAACAGCTGCCTCATTAAGGCTCGAAATACTTTGCCAGCAGCGGAAGCAAGAAGATGGCAAAGATCACATTGGGTGGCAGAGCACAGAGCAACAGGGGCCTCAGAACGCAAGACAGCAAGGTGACTGAGACTGGGCTTCACACGGCAGCAGCTATGAGGCTTCTTGCAGTCCCAGGGCTGCCACACATGACGAAGCCGCTGAGCTGCAGTGTGACAAGCAGCCACAGGGTTTGGATCGGGGTGAGTCCTCACATAACAATCGCTGGAAGTGAGGCGGTTGCATGATGTCATGCTTTATGAGATCACCCAGTGACAGAAACTCAGCTCACAATTGTGGCCATAACTCAAGGACTACCTGTACATTTGAGATAGGCATCTTCAACTGGAGACATTCAGCTCTTTCATTCACGTTCTTACTGGAAATGGCTACATTAGAAGCAATGGCTACCTTGGCAGCCTCGTCCCAGCATTCCCTGTAAATGCTATGGTGGACACTGTAGTGTACAGGTATTCCTCGACTTACAACAGCTCATTTAGTGACTGTTCGTTACAATGGCACTGAAAAAAAGTGACTCCTGACCGTTTTTCACACTTTCAACCATTGCAGCATCCCCTTAGTCCCGTGATCACAATTTGAATGCTTGGCAACTGGTTCATTTTTATGATGTTTCAGTGTCCCGGGGGCATGTGATCAGTTTTTGTGACCTTCGGACAAGCAAAGTCATTGGGGACGCCATATTCACTTAACAACCAGGTCACTAACAACTGCAGCGATTCACTTAACGATTGCAGCAAGAAAGGGCATAAAATGGGGCAAAATTCACTTAACAAATGTTTCAGTTAGTGACAAATTTTGGGCTCAATTGAGGTTGTAACTGGAGGACTACCTTATTTTTTACGATGCTGGTCTTGAATGAGACTTGGATTAAGCAATTAATGCAAAAGAACTGAACAGCCATTAGCAAAAAATGGGATTACCATCACTTTACATCTGTAACTTTGTCAATTTCCTAGCTTATTTTCAGCCTTTATCTAAAGTGCAGGTGCTGACTGTTAAAAGCTCTTCATGAGCTTGGGAGCAGAATTCTTAAAAGATATGACTTTTAAAAAATCCTTCTTTTCATATTCTATTATCTAAAGCATAAGGATTAGTTACTGAAGTGCCTACTTGATATTGCTGCTGTTGTCATGAAGTACACTGCCACCAGTGTCTCATTTTGTATATATTTAATAGTAAACTTCATGGTTGACTGGGATGTGGACCCTAGTTCCCTAGATATTTAAAAAGCATTCTAAACATACAGATAGCTTAAGTCAGAGGTCCCCAACCCCCGGTCCGTGGACTGGTACTGGGCCGCAGCATGCCAGCAGCCAGTCTGCACAAACAAGCAAAGCCCCATCCGTGGGATGCTGACAGCACACAAAACCACGCACTCTCCAGTCCGTGGAACTGGTCCCTGGTGCTCAAAAGGTTGGGGAACTCTGGCTTAGGTTATGGGTATGTGTGTTTTCCCTAAGTTGTCATAACTAAAGGGTGAGTTTCAAATAGATTCATATATCAGAATATTTCTTTTTGAGAGATCATCAATGCTGAGGATTACCTATCAATATTTTTCAAATTCAAATTTATATCAAAGTTTTTATTCTCAAAACCAGCAAGAACAATTATTCAGCAAAATTTAGTTTTTAAATTAATCACTAATTGGCTAACCATCTATATCACTAAAAATCCCTACTAGTTTGGAAACTGCTTAGTGAGGTTACACAGTATTTTTTCATTCCAAATAATTTCATATCAAATAATAAATATCATTTAATATCTGTTAATATATTTACTGTAAATTTCCCTCTTTATAAATAAAGAGGGAAATTTGGGTGGGCACTATTTCAAGATGGCGGACGTGCAGGCGGATCTGTTAGGGTGAGCTCTGCAAGTCTCAGAAAATAGGCGTCCTAGGAGCCCCCCAGGGGTGTTTATACCCTCTGGGTTGGGGGGATAGTGAGGGCAACGATTTGGCAGCTGAAGGGTGTTGGACTGCTGGTTTGCTGCCGGTTCTGCTGCTTTCCCGGACTGGACGTTTGCGGCGCCTTCCCGCTGCCTCGGGCGTTTTCCGGGCCGTTTTCGCGGTACCTGGCAGTTTCGGCGGCCGGCGGTTTCGGCAGCGGCGTCTTCGGCGGTGGCGGAGCCGGCGTCCTCGGATGGTCCCTGGCTGCTAGCGGTCTCGGCGGAGGCGCTTCGGGCCATTTCGGGCCGCTTTTGTGGTCGGCTTGGTCTGCCTCGGCTGTGGCGGCGGCGGCGTTCTTGGCTCGTTCCGATGGCGACGGTGATGGCGGCGGCGTTGCTCCAGGGCCGCTCTAGGCCTTCCTTATCATCGATTGTTTGCTGGGTCGTCTGCCTGACCGTTTGCCCGTTCCCGCCTGAGCCTTTTTGGCCCGTTTTCCATCGGCGGCGGGAAGGGCTGGATTATTCTCGGTTCCATCAGCGTCCTGGCGGCGGCAGTAATGGCGGCGGCGTCTGCAGCAGCGCTCCGGTGGTGGCAGCGGCCCTGGCGGCTCAGCGGCGACGCTGCACTCAACTTGTCTCTTCCTCTGCTTGCTTTACTCTTTCTAGATGGCCTGGTACCCTCACTGCTGTTGGTGGCCTCGAAGGTTCCTGGGCTAGCCGGTTAACTCTGGTGGATCCCAGTGGAGCCCAGTGGTCCCTTGAAAGATCTATGCTTTCCGTGGCACCAGTTGTGACTTTGGTTGGTGCCATTGGATTTTTGGACCTAAAAGAATTAGATAATTTGGAAGACCCCAATGACTGCAGAACTGGCCATGATCAATCTTCTCGAAAGGCAGAGCAACGGAGGATTCGGCTATTTAGTAGTGCAGACTTTGATGGTGTAATATACTATCACATCTCTGCCTTCGGACTGTTGCTTATTGTCATCCACATATCGTCCCCAAAGGATTCAGAGTTCCCTGGGTACTAGCCACCGTGAGAGGGTGGCTTGAACTTACATCTGCTGCCCCTAGAGGTGAGAGCTCTAGGGGACATGCTGTACCCAGGATGGATGTTTCGGACCATTCCCCCAGGAATAGGCTCTCCAACTGTCGTGAGAGGACGGTGGTTGGCCTGTCCTGGGGTGGCACCCAGCTGAGTGGCAGTGGCTGGGTGGAAGCTCGGGACACCTATTTGCTCTCTGTTTGGTCCCTCCTTAATTAATTGACTATGGACTGCCTATATCTGGACTGCTCTTATGCCTTGTTTTAGGTACTCCTCTACGGACTTGCTCGCCCTCAGGGGTGCTCCCCCTTCCTGGAGGCGGCCCGCCTTTCCAGCCGAGTACAATCTCGAGGAAGGGCCCATTTATTGGGATCCTGAGAGATGGCTGGGCACGGGTATGGGCCTCCGACGTAAACCTAACAAGAGGTCCCTGGTTTGCTTTTTGTCAAAAAATTTTTGGGGGTTAGGGAGGAGGGAGGGTTCTTTTCTTGGTTGTTCGGACGAGGGGGGCAGTCCAACAACCTCTGTTCAGGCTAGTGCTGAGGCGGATCGCGGGGGGGAGGAGCGGGGGTCGGTCGCTTCTGGGGCTCCAGGGCCAGTCGTGGGACTATCCATCCCCACGACGATAGGGAATGGCAGCAGGTGTAGGAACAGAGGGCCGTATCGATCTCAGGGAAGGCCTCTCCGCTGCTTACAAGCGGTGAGGCACTCCGACCCTCTGGTTCCGCCCCGAGGTCCCGGGAGTGAGGACGTGCAGCCTCCTGAGCTCCGGCTGGTGTACTTGAATGCCAGGTCGGTCGTTAACAAGGCTCCTCTCGTCCGTGACTTGGTCGAGGGTGAGCAGGCGGACCTGGCTTGCATCACGGAAACTTGGCTGGGCCCAGAGGGCGGCATTCCTCTGGTTGATCTTTGCCCACCAGGTTTCCGGGTGCTGCACCGGCCTCGGGCTCAGGGTAGGGGTGGGGGAGTGGCTGTTGTTATGAGGGAGACCTTGTGTCCACGGGAGGCCACCGTTCCCCAGATAGTCGGGTGTGAGTCTCTCTTTTTGAGATGCGGCCCTGGTGCGCAGTTGGGCTTGCTGCTGGTGTACCTTTCGCCTAGTCACGCAGCAGCAGCCCTGCCTGAGCTGCTCGATGTCCTCTCTGGGCTGGTGGTTGAGTTCCCGAAACTTATAGTTTTGGGGGACTTCAACCTACCATCGCTGGGAGGATCATCTGAGTTGGCTCGGGAGTTCATGGCTTCCATGACGGCCATGGACCTGACGCAAGTAATTTCGGGACCGACTCATGAGGGAGGCCACACCCTTGACCTAGTTTTCTTGTCTGGACGGTGGTTAGATGATCTTGGTGGGGGCTCTCCAATTATTATGCCCCTGTCATGGACTGATCATCATCTCCTGCGGCTGGTCTTCCGTTTTGCCACCCCCCGCCGTGGGTGTTTGGAACCAATTAAATGGTACCGCCCCAGACGCTTAATGGATCCCCAGAGGTTCCAGGCGGCGCTGGGGTCCCCACCTGCCTCCCTTGCTCACAGCTCGGCAGATGCCTTAGTGGAAGCCTGGGAAAGGACGGCCACTGAGGCTCTTGACCGAGTTGTACCCCTGCGGCCCCTGACCCGGTGCAGATCCCGTCGAGCTCCATGGTTCTCTGCGGAGCTCCAGGAGATGAAGCGTCGGAGACGGGGCCTAGAGAGCGGTTGGAGGTCCAGCCGATCCGAATCCGACCGATTGCGACTAAGAGCCTACATTAGGTCTTATCTCGCTGCGATAAGGGAGGCGAGGTCTAACCACTTCGCCACCCTTATCGCGTCCGCAGATAATCGCCCGGCCGCCCTGTTTAGGGTGACTCGCTCCCTCCTAAATCAGGAGGTGAGGGAGGATCCCTTACAGGGTCGTGCCGAGGAGTTTAACCAACATCTGTCGGACAAAATCGCTCGGATTCGGACCGGTCTGGACTCTGACTGGGCAGAGTCTGACGATCAGGACACGGGCGGTCTTGTCGATATCACCTGGGAGGAGTTTGATTCTGTGACTCCGGAGGAAGTGGACAGGATCATGGGGAGGCTGAGCACCACCACATGTTTATTGGACCCGTGCCCTTCCTGGCTGGTCTATGCAGCCCGGGAGAGGACACGCAGCTGGTTCCAGGCAGTTATATCGGCTTCTCTGAGTGAGGGTAGCTTCCCCGCCGTCTTGAAGGAGGCGGTGGTGAGGCCTCTCCTCAAGAAGCCTGCCTTGGACCCAGCTGTATTGAACAACTTTCGTCCTGTCTCCAACCTTCGCTTTCTTGCGAAGGTTGTTGAGAGTGTGGTGGCGCATCAGCTCCCTCTGGTCCTGGATGAAGCGGATTATCTAGACCCGTACCAATCGGGTTTCAGGCCCGGGCACAGCACGGAGACGGCATTGGTCGCGCTGGTGAATGATCTCTGGAGGGCTCGGGACAGGGGATATTCCTCTGTTCTAGTCCTATTAGACCTCTCGGCGGCTTTCGATACCATCGACCATGGTATCTTGCTGCGGCGTCTCAGGGGACTGGGAGTGGGAGGCACAGTCTTACAGTGGTTCTCCTCCTATCTCCAGGGACGTTCGCAGTCGGTGTTGGCAGGAGGGCAGAGGTCGACTGCGAGGTCTCTCATTTGTGGAGTTCCTCAGGGGTCGGTCCTCTCGCCTCTCCTGTTCAACATCTACATGAAACCGCTGGGTGAGATCATTCGTGGCTTTGGAGTTGGGTATCATCAGTACGCTGATGATACCCAACTTTTCCTTTCGACCCCAAACCACCCCAGTGATGCCCTCAACGTGATGTCCCGTTGCCTGGAGGCGGTTCGGGTCTGGATGGGGAGGAACAGACTTCAACTCAACCCCGACAAGACTGAGTGGCTTTGCATACCTTCATCCCGGGTTTATTCGGACATTCCACCTCTGGCTATGGGGGGTGAACTATTACCCCCCGTAGATAGGGCTCGCAACTTGGGAGTCCTCCTAGATTCACGGCTCACCTTGGAAGACCATATAGGAGCTGTGACTAGGGGGGCCTTCGCACAGGTTCGCCTGGTGCGCCAGTTGCGGCCCTATCTTAGCCGGGAAGATTTGTGCACGGTCACTCATGCGCTCGTGTCCTCTCGTCTGGACTACTGCAACGCTCTCTACATGGGGCTGCCCTTGAGGACCACCCGGAAGCTCCAACTGGTACAGAATGCAGCCGCGAGAGTTGTGTTGGGAGTCTCCCGATACTCCCACGTTACACCTCTGCTCCGTGAGCTGCATTGGTTGCCAGTTGTCTTCCGGGTGAGATTCAAGGTACTGGTAACGGTGTTCAAAGCCCTCCATGGCATGGGGCTGGAGTACCTTAGGGAACATCTGCTGCCGGCATCAAGCTCCCTGCGCCCTGTGCGTTCCCACAGAGAGGGCCTCCTCAGGGTGCCACCGATCAGAGAATGTCGATTGGTGGCCCCCAGGGGGAGATCCTTCTCTGTGGGCGCTCCGGAGCTGTGGAATCAGCTACCGGTAGAGCTCCAGATGGCGCCCGATCTTCGCTCCTTTCGTCGCGATCTCAAGACGTTTTTGTTTGTACAAGCCGGCCTAGCCTGATGGGGATCGGTGGGGTTGTTTTATTTTTGGTGTCTTAATTTTATCTTGGGGTTTTTAGAATTGTATTCCTATTGTTTTAACTTGGGCAATCATTTAATCTCTTTTTAATGTTTGTATTTGGTATTTTATTCTGCCCTGTGAACCGCCCTGAGTCCTTAGGGAGAAGGGCGGTATATAAATATTATTAAATTAAAATTAAATTAAATTAAAAACAAATCTTGGTTTCACACAAATTGGCCACATATTAGCAGTCAGTATGTGAGATAAAGACAGAGATATATGACGAAATTTAACTTGATAGTACCTTCATTTTAAAGTGACCTACATTAAATGTACAGTATTTTTTTCTATCTGATGTGACATATTATATAAAGAAATTTTATCATTTCAAGAATGACTCATTTTTACAAACTCCAAATCACAGTTACATAATTATCACTGTCCTTGAAAAATATATTTAATAATTAAGGTGATCAATTAATCCTGCCATCCAATACAAATTGCATGGAAAACATGTCTGGATACAAAATGCATGGATAGCTTGAATAGGTATCACTATCAAGTCCTTTGAAAGCTTAATTTAAATACAATTGGGGATGATGACTCATTTCAAGGTTTTGTTGTAATTTCTATTTTTCAGTAATGAACAACTGGTTACCCACACAATTAGATACTGCATACAAATTGCATGTACTGTGTTTCCCAAAAGCAAGACCTACCCAGAAAATAAGCCGTAGCTTGATTTTTTTTGGGATGGGCCTAACATAAGCCCCACCCCAAAAATAAACCCTAGTTTTGGGGTGAGGCACACACCTAAAAATCAACCTAAGGCGGGGATATGGGAGTGGAGCAGTCCCGCACCGCCTTACCTTGCAGCCAGGCCTCTCCTTGCTGGCCCACTTCTTTTGTGGCCTCTTCTGCAGCCAGGCCTGCATTTTGCAATCCATTCCTCGGTTATCGGCTGCAGAGGCCTTCCAGAAAGGGCTGACTGCAAAATGCAGGCCCGAACTCCATTCTGAGCTGCAGAATAAAGCTGCTCCTTCAGCTGCAGAAGAAGTGGACTGGCTGGGCAGGGCTGGTGGTGCCGGAGGTGAGTGGAAAAGCCACCACCTGAAAATAAGAGCTGGTGCCTCTTTTGGACGCAAAAAAAAGAAAGAACCCTGTCTTATTTTGGGGGAAACATGGAATGCTGTTACACTTATTTCAGGGCAAATGTTTTTTTTTTAAAAAAATACTTTTAAAAAGCCCTTCTACATCTGCTTAAGAAAATTTTGTGGCAAGTGCTTTCGCCACCCAAGTACTCATGCTGAGTGGGATTTCAAAAGCAACTTTTGATTTGGTAGGGAGTTCTCCCCCTAATTTTAAAATGTTAGGACCAAAGAACCACCTTAAAGCTGTGTACAATCTTTCAACCACATTTGAACTAGTTCTTTGGATTGCGGGTAGTTATAGGAAAGTTTAAATAAGTCCATGGCCCAGTCAAGTCTCATGCACACATTTTTTTCTTTTACTGTCTTGATTTAACCTATGTGATACCCATTTATAAAACCATTCATTCTTATTTCAATCAAAAGCAAGATACATTAAATACTAATCTGAATTAAGTAGACCTTAGGCTTTGCCGGAACATCACCATTCAATGAAACTTCAAAATCCAGTACGCCATCATCTTTGTGACCAATGTCTTGCAGACCTTTAAGAAATATTTCTCGTAACTCGTGATATGGTGGTTTTTCAGTGTAGGACAGAGTCATCACTTTTTCCATATACTTGGCTATTTCAGCTAAAGAAAGCAATGAACAGTCTAAATCAGTCAAATTACATTTTCATATAGCAATAGAGTAATATAGTATAAAATTCAGGTATTATTACACAGTGATAGCTAATAACCAAATATTGTAAGAAAAATATCTTCTTCTCTGGTCATAGAAACTATTTTGTTTTTGGAGAGAATTTATAAAATATGTAAAATTCTGCTTGGATAATCAGTATAATAGCTAGATCCAAATAAATATCACAGAAGGATCAAAAGGAGAGCTTTCCTGACAATTTCACATCTTCAAAAGAAACTCCAAAGGGGATAGATTTGTCAAATGAAAAAGGGCATCTTCTCCCATATTTGTCAGGCTCTAAACAGACCTGAGGCAGTGATTTAAATCTTTCTAGAATCATTTTATTCAGGAATATTGAAGTTTCACAGAAATAATATCAAATTTCATAGTATACGTAACATGAACCTTGTTTACAGACAAATATGTTAAAGAATCTGGATATACAGTATGGATAAACAGATCCATAATAGCTTCTCTCTTAAATCTTTTGACAACATTTGAAATGTAATAATTTTAACGTAAATAACCACAGTGAAGTTTAAATCAGAACTATGTTTAATGGTAGCATGCTTTTAAAAATAAATAAGATCAGCAAATAGATTTAAACAGGGAAATTTATAATACCATTAGTCAGATTTTTTGACTGATCTTTTCTAAAAAGAAAAAGATTTCCTAGCAAACGAATTATCTTTCCTCAATTTCATCAAAGAAAGTTTCATTTATAACTCTTTTCTGTGCAATAAGAAAACCTGCAAATGTATAGGCCACCACAACATCAGTGCTGGTGAAACAGGTATTGTTGGCAAAATGGGTTGTTTTTCCTTTCAAGTTTCTTTGAGACCTCAAATAAAGTATATTGTGAGGGAGGTGAGAAAAAGTCTGTTTCCAGGCAGCTCTTGTATAATTCATAATTATTAGACATGCTTTTTTTATTCTGCCTGTAAACTGCATGTCAGGACTTCTTTGGACAATTTATTACATAATCCCCAAAAAAGACACTGATAAATTTTTTTTTCAATGAATTCCTCCATATATTTTTTTCTTTCCTTATATGAAACAAATACTCTCATTTAATGAAATAATTTAAGCAGACTCTTATCTACCTGGTTTATTTTGTTTAGTGAAACACTTCGTCATGAATTCTGAAATGTTATCTGTATACCTAGGAGAAAAAAAACAAGATGCAAATATATAAAAACATATACAGTATACAGTACATACAATACACACCTATACGGGTAGCAGTAATGAAGATCAATAAAGCTATCCTACCTTTTAAAAATTACACTCCGTTACTGAATAAAATATGCTGCAATCAAGCTTTTAAGGGTAAGGACTGAAAGCATTCTGACAATTAAAATCCTAGAAGCATAGAAATCCTGATGTATTAAGTTTCTGATGGATATCTGAAGCATGATATCTTGTTTTGGATAAATCAAACCACAATGATTGGCAAACTAAAATTGCATTAGCATTTGGCTTTATGGAGATTTTATGTGCAAGATGACACAACAGATAAGAAAGCTAGAACTATGTTCACTCCTCATGTTTCCAGCTGTCAAAAGAATACAATACTGTTTATTTAGGGCCCAAGAGGATTCAGAAGAGTTAGTAAAACATTTAGCCAACTTCTACACTTCTGTTCATATTAGAATTCAGTTGCAAGGTAATATGAAATAAGCGTTAGGAAGTGAGGACATCAAAAAGCCCGTATCACTTAAGAATAATATAACAACATTCAGCATTAATACTTCACAGTATTTCTAGTTTCATTGTTTCTGGCTTTATCTCAGACTGCAGATAAAACAGTACAAAAGTCAACTGTCAAGATCTCTAAATGTCAACAGGAAGCACATCATTTATAGCAAATTTTGTTGTACTAGTTCAACAAGTACTCTTTTGTTTGTTTAAAGGTAAAGGTAAAGGTTCCCCCGCACATGCGTGCTAGTCGTTTCCGACTCTAGGGGCCGGTGCTCATCTCCATTTCAAAGCCGAAGAGCCAGCACTTGTCCGAGGACATCTCCGTGGTCATGTGGCCAGCATGACTAGACGCCAAAGGCGCACGGAACACTGTTACCTTCCCACCGTAGTGGTCCCTATTTTTCTACTTGCATTTTTACGTGCTTTCGAACTGCTAGGTTGGCAGAAGCTGGGACAAGTAACAGGCGCTCACTCTGCTACGCGGTACTCAGGATTCGACCCGCCAAACTGCCAATCTTCAGATCGACAAGCTCAGCGTCCTAACCCACTGAGCCACCGCGTCCCCTCTTTCTTTTTCTTTCACATTAGGCATTTTTGTCCTTTCTTGTAAGATTCAGCTCTACCCTCAATTCCAAAGGCTCACCAGCTGGTTTTAGGTCAATTGCTCCTTCTCAGTTTAACTAATCTCACTAAGTTTTTATGGGGACAACGGGGAGAGAGGGTGCTATGTACACCGCCTTGAGATCCAGAAGGTAAAGTGGTATATAAATCCATCCATCAATGTTGCAATATAGTGCTGCACTATGTAAATGCACAGCTGAAATAAGAATGTCATCCAACTTCCACCCAGTGATTCAATTAAATCTGCCAAGCCTATCTCACTTGGATTTTTAAGATGAAAATATGCTATTTAGTTTCATCTAAGCACATCTATACTGAGCAGTTTGAGTACATCCAAGAGTATTGTTATTAAATACGTTAAAATTACCTAATTTTTGATTCTTTGACATAATCTGGATCTTTCAGATTATCTTCCCAAGGCAGACTACCACTAAGCCAGCAGATCATACAATAACCCAAAATTTCCAGGTCACCACGTCTTGATGGAGCTAAAAAAACAAACAAGTGCTTAATTCATAGCGAAGATGAAAATAGTTATAAAATGTATCACTAAAGAACAAAAGGAATAATTAACTTAATACCCCTATCTCTTTTAAAGATGATTAAGAAGTTCTCCTTTAGGAAAAGAAGTTAAGTTTATTGCATTGTAATAGTAGTTACAACCTATAAAGGCAGAACACTATGGATTATAATTTCAGTTATACCAAAAAGGGGTTGGTTGGAAAGTTTCAGATTGCCACGACAAATTTAAGACCACAGGGAAAAGTAGTACAGTATGTAAAAAGGGAAATTTTTAATGTAATGAGACCTGATTGAGGCTTTGACTGAAACAAGTTACATAAGAGGGTAACTGTTTTTGGTAAACATTTTTCTTTTGAAACATCTTTTGTACAGATAAATCTTATGTGCAGTTGCCTGAATTAAAAGGCCTTGCTCATGGTCACTCATACTCTGGTACTTTCTGGAACGTGGTGAATGCAGGAAGGCCAGGGAATGAAGAGTATGGCAAAGTCAGATTGCAAAAAGATCAAGGGGTGGAAGGTGCATAGGAGCATAAAATTGCAACTGTCCATGGGAAACTGCAATTGTCGTAAGTGCAAGCCTGTTGCCAAGAGCCTGAACTGTGATCATATGATTGTGGGGGCACTGCAATGGCCCCATACTTGAGGTCCAGTTGCAAGTAGCATTTGCTCAGCACTGTTGAAACTTCAAACTGTTGCTGAATGAGTGCTCGGTAATGAGGACTTACCGATATATTCAACAACTTTGTTACCTTTCATTTGTTAAGAAGAATGAATATGTATAAAAACAAAAACAATCTTACCCACTCCCTTATGTGCATCAATACTAGTAAATTCAAGAGTTCCATCATGACATCGTTTGGGGTTTTCTTTGTAATCCTTGTGATTGCCTTCTGGAGAATATCGAAAAGCAAGGCCATAATCTACCAAGTATACCTGTGCAGATTTCAAGCACAACAAAATCAATCCAAAAATTAAAAACAGCCACACCAGAAGATGTTTATTTATATAATACTGACAAGCTCTCATTATATCATTAATGTCAGGAAATGTCATTCAAATATAAGTATGTATTCTCTTTTTTGTCCAAGAATTCTTCCTAATATTAAAAGCCTAATCATTCATCCTATATACTTCAATAAAAACAAAATATTATAAACAGGACCCCCAAGCAAGTTAAAGTAAGCCTACCTGCAATCCAATAACAATCTAATATTGATATTAAAAAAACCAAAGAGCAATATAGTATCTGCACCTGCCTTAATAATTAACCAGTTCCTGATTGATCTGATGTAGAACATATTGTCTCAGGGGTGTAGATGGTGATTCTAAATATCGTATTACCAGCACATACCTAATTCAGAATTATTTTTAATAACCAAGGCTCACTTTTACCAGTGGATGCTTTCAATTCCCACCTGAAATCTCATGCTGCTTTTACCACCAATCTCAATTTCATTTACATCTCACAAACTGTTACAGAAGCAACTCAGCACCAGACCTATTCTCTTTCTTTTCCAATTCAATCTGCTGGCTATACAAAGCTTTTCATAGCACTGGATCAGGTTATTGAAGGGACCACCTATCTCCCATGGTTTCTGCCCTTGTTATATCTGACAGAATTGGTGCTCCCTCCCTCAAACAACTGCATGGATCAAAACCTGGGCCTTCTCTGTTGCAGCCCTAGCCCTCTGAGAGATTTGTGTAGCTCCCACTTCGATAATCTTATGACAGGCTTTCTAAAAATGGCGTTTCTCCCAGGCTATGGGCTAGGCCACTTGTGGACCCTGATGGTTATGGCTTTTTGATATATGGGGTATTGTTAACCAGTCCATGGGAGTTTTCTTTACCATTTTCTATTTTTAAAGTCATTCTAGAATTTGGTGGCTTCTAAATCAAATAAGTACATAAATTTATTTCCTGGCTCCAAATTTGGTAAGTGGAAATTAATATAGGTTGTAAAAAGTCTGTGCTTATAGAAAAATCTTAAGACCTGGGCTGCTAAAATTTCTGACTTGATGAGCAGGTCATGGGTTCTCACAAAAGAGTTACCATGTAAGAAGGGATCGTGTCTTTTCATCAAGATAAGGTTAGCAAGTTACAGAATACCCATTAACCAGGAAGCCAATAATCTGGAGAATATTTGCATTATATTGTAATTATATATTGTAATCAAGCTAAGGGGATATGTCAAACACTAAAATGGGCAAAGTGTCTTTGAAAAGTGAGTTCCTGCTATGAATTTATTTCTTGATTGCAATGCAACTAAAATTTTGTCTTTAGAGTATGTTATATATGTGTGTACGTTGCTTTAATTTTACTATACAACCCAATCATTTCCCTTTGATTTATGAAATTATTTTCATTTTTAGATAATTCTCATCTTCTGAAATAGTATTCTTTATCAACAATTCATACAATGGTGATAAAAAGTATGAATATAAAACAAAAACTTTGATCTCGTTTAGAAACAACAAAAAGAAATCTAAAGTGATGTGGTGATCAAACAATCCTAGTGACTCTTGGACCCTTTGCCAAAGGAAGAGACAAAGTAACCCTCTCAATGTTTCTATCAATTTATATGGGAATATGAAAAGTAGACAAGTAAAAGCTCTTGAGAGTGACTAAGTTCTATGGATTCATTTTCAAAAACAGAAAACCTCCTTTAAAAGTACTATAAATTCACTTATTCATCTGATGAAAAGTATCTAAACCTGGAAATTGTTCATTTGCTAATGATGACTACTATAACTAAATGATAATAATAAATGGACAGGTAGAGACATTTCTGTAAACCATTTGATTTGAACTAATATGTTAAGAAATCAGGTTTTCAAGTAGCAGAACACTTATGCTTGATGGATTCTTCAAACAAAGGAAATAAAAAATTGACAAAGCAGACAAGCAAATGTAATTCACTGGTGTAGTATATAATTTTAAACTTCCACCCCCAAACAGCTATTTGAAATTCATTTTGTATTGCAAGCATTCTCTTGAATATTATTCAGGGCAGAATAGCCAATTTGATCAACTGCCAGCAAAGTGAATAAAAAATGTACAACATTAACTAGATATAAATGTCAAGCAGAAATATTAACGCTGTACACATTCAGAAAGGCAAGATTTCTGCTGAGGTTCACAGCAGTTCCATTTTCTTTAAAACAATAGGTTAAACACTGAAAGTTACCTGATTTGGAATCTTGTGGCCCAGGAGAAGATTTGAGGCCTTGATGTCTCCGTGCACATATTCATGTTCATGAATGTATTCCAAAACATCCAGCTAAAAAACATAAGAGCGTCAGAAAAAAAATTCAACAAAATAAATTTCAATGAGGTCTCTACTAACATTAACATAGAGAAACATTAACTTACTATTCTCAGTCCCAACTGTAACACTGTTTTGCGTGAAAACTGCTTTCCTTGTTCTTCAAATATCTTCTGAAGATCTTTCCCTAATCTGTCCATCACCATAAATCTATAACTGATTTAAAAAAAATACATTTCAGGAAATAGAAAACGTCATACAAAAAAATAACATTCACTCTTGAGGACGGTACAGACATGGAGTTTTCTTAGGAACAATTAACAATTGTGTGCCACTAACGTCTTCCAGTTCTTTTTTTTGACTTCCCTGTTTAATTTCCAGACCTGGTATTTCTTAATGGTCTTCCATCTACATACCGTGTTCCTCCCAAAATAAGACCTGGTCTTATTTTTTTATTATTATTTTTTGCCTCCAAAAGAGGCAATAGGTCTTATTTTCGGGGGATGTCATTTCCACTGTCTTGCTTTGCCTTGAAGCACCAGCACCCCGCTTAGCAGGAGCCCGCATGGCCGCTGATGGCCCATTTCTTCTGCAGCCGCTTGCTACCGCTCCCCAGCCTCTGTTTCGCTGGCAGAGGCCTTCAGAAAAGGCCTCTGTAGCCCAGAACGGAGCTCCCGGATGACACTTCTGCTGGTGAAACAGAGGCTGGGAGTGACACACGTGAGTGGTGGCGAGCAACCATAGAAGTGGACTGGCAGCAGGTATGTGGACTCTTCTGGACAGGGCTGTTGATGCCGCTGCCACAAGGCAAGGCAGGTATCAGGGCATGGGTGGCTTGACTACGGCAGTCCTGAAATAAACGGGTGTGGGATGCGTAGGGCAGTTCTACCCCCACATGCACCTCGCCCCACCTCATGCAACCAGACAGTGGGATGGAGTGGGCGGGGCCTTAATTAGGGCTTATTTGGGGGACAGGGCTTATATTAGGCGCACACGTAAAAATCAAGCTAGGGCTTATTTTCAGGATAGGTCTTATTTTCGGGGAAACATGGTACCAAGCAGGACTGATCTTGATTAGCTTTTATGATGACAAAGGTTCTAGGCAGGGCTTTATTTTTTGTCATAGAATGCACGGAACAGCATTCCGGCACCTTTTTCCAATGGAATTTGTGGAACTAAAAAATATTCAGTCAGACCTTCCAACTTCTTGTGGGGGGAGGGAGGAAAGATCTCACAAGGAGTTGGAAGGTCTGACTGAACTTTTTTTAGTCCCACAAACTCCGTTCCCCTGCAGCAGAAGAGAAACACGCCAGAGCTGGAAAGCAGGTTAGCAAAGAAATGCTTTCAGGAAGAGGAAGGAGCTGCGCCGGGAGCAGAAGCGGCAGGAAACGCAGCTACCATTTCCAGAAGGGAGACGTGGGGCAATGCAGGGCAGCAAGCAAGGGCTGTTCTCTGCTCTGCATCCCTGCACAGAGCTGCTGTGTTCTCCATGAGACAGGCGACAAAGGACTGGCAGAGGGAGGCGGCGGGGGAGGCTTGTGCCACCCGGTCATGGAGCAAGCAACAGAAGAGTTGGCAGACGACAAGGAGGCGGCGACTGTGCCCGGGCAGTTGAAAGAAAGAAAGAAAGCCCCTACAGCGGTGCACAGCGGCAGTGGAGCCGTTCACCATCACTCCCCCCTGGCTCCGAAACGGTGGAGAGGGACCATGCCTACCATTCCCATCCCATCCATCTTAGCATGGAAGTCCAGCTTGGGAGGGGAGTGAAAGGTTGCCAATTAAGGAATGGCCTGGCCCGGGGGGGGAGGGGGCACTGAGTTCCAGCACCTTTTTTCTTACAAAAAAAGCACTGGTTCTAGGTGCTATTCCCAAGCAGTGCAGTGGCATAAAAAAAAGAAAGAAAAGTTTAAAATCTGCTTCCATATTTTCTACAAATTCAGGAAAGTATACAGGAACAAATGAAATCAGAACAGGATAGTAGTTCAACTGATACTAAAGGCAAATTTCTGAAGTTTAACAGAGATCAAGTATGTCTCTTGACTGAGAGAAATGCAGAATCTGTGCTATTCTAATTAACCAAACTTCTGTGCCATACTTCTGTGGCACCTGAAGCATGATCTCAATTTAATTACACCCCCCCCAGGAAGCAATAAAAACAGTTGTTTTCACTCATTAAATAACTTATCAAAAAAATTCAATAGAGAAGAGGTCTTCTTTAAACAAAACCTTAATGCTTGTCACTAAACTACAAGCCAAAAAGAACAGTTAATCTCATTAACAACCCTTTCAATTAGTACATTTCCTGTTTGATATTTTCTTAATGGTTTAATTTTAACGATAGCCAAATTTTGTTATTCCACATATCTAGCAAGGTATTTTCAATTATCTCCTTGTACAGATATACAGATATGCGGGTCAAGAAGCAACAGTGAGAACTGGACACGGAACCACTGATTGGTTCAAAATTGGGAAAGGAGTCCGGCAAGGCTGTATACTATCGCCCTGCCTATTTAACTTATATGCAGAGCACATCATGAGAAAGGCAGGGCTAGATGAATCAAAATTTGGAATTAAGATTGCCGGAAGAAACATCAACAACCTAAGATATGCAGATGATACCACTCTAATGGCAGAAAGTGAAGAAGAACTAAAGAGCCTCTTGTTGCAGGTGAAGAAGGAGAGTGCAAAACTTGGGTTGAAACTAAACATTAAGAAAACCAAGATCATGGCATCCGGCCCTCTCAACTCCTGGCAAATAGATGGGGAAGAAATGGAGGTAGTGACAGATTTTATTTTCCTGGGCTCCAAGATCACTGCAGATGGGGACTGTAGCCAAGAAATTAAAAGACGCTTGCTCCTGGGGAGGAAAGCCATGGCAAATCTAGGCAGCACATTAAAAAGCAGAGACATCACCCTGCCAACAAAAGTGCGTATAGTCAATGCCATGGTCTTCCCAGTTGCAATGTATGGCAGTGAAAGTTGGACCATCAGAAAGGCTGAGCGCCAAAGAATTGAGGCCTTTGAACTATGGTGCTGGAGAAGACTCCTGCGAGTCCCTTGGACTGCAAGGCGATCAAACCGGTCAGTCCTAGAGGAGATCAACCCTGACTGCTCTTTAGAAGGCCAGATCCTGAAGCTAAAACTCAAATACTTTGGCCACTTAATGAGAAGGAAGGACTCACTGGAGAAGAGCCTAATGCTGGGAAAGATTGAGGGCAATAGAAGAAGGGGACGACAGAGAATGAGGTGGCTGGATGGAGTCACTGAAGCAGTATGTGTGAGCCTAGATGGACTCCAGAAGATGGTAGAGGACAGGAAGGCCTGGAGGAACATTGTCCATAGGGTCGCGATGGGTCGGACACGACTTCGCAACTAACAACAACAACAACAACAACAACAGATATTTTTGTAATTTAGTTGTTAGGTAATACTCAAAATGGATTACTGCCTATTTATTCTGTTCTGGCCATGAGATGAAAAGCAAAAGAACAATAGCTGACGCTGAAATCCTACTACTTGGCCTGAATTCTTTAAACATATTTAGTTTTATTCTGATGGAATAAACCTAACTTGGAAAGGTTAAGCAACCTATCTTATACTTCCTGAGAACTACTAAGCACATTTATTAAATGTAATAGAATATCATAACATTACTTAAGATTCACTTAATACTGACCACAATGCATACTTCCAAGTTTTCCAATAAAATACATACAAGATTGTGCCAATTCCTCAATATGTTGATCATAAGATAAACGTAAATGACAAAGACCTGCACTTGACATTATTATGACTCATTTTAATAAATATTGTAGGGTTTGGAAAATTGGAATTAATGCAAGTTACATTATAAAAAGTCTTTGATATTCTAAAATAACAAACGGTTTATACCTTTTGCCATTCTTTTGATGCAAGCCAGAACCCCAATATTTTGGTACGCCTAAATATTTCAGTTTGTGAGAAGAAATCCATTTTTTAACTGAAAAGAAACAAGTATTCAATACACATTTATTACCACATAAGGTTGAAAACTATCATTGCTGTCTATTAAAACTTAATATGAACAGAAGAGAATGGTGATATTTTTTAAAAACAGGGAACCTTCACTGAAATTAATGGCACTGAAAAGCTTAGAATCTAAACTGTACATGTACTGCATTTTTTTTAATGTTTATACATTTTATCCTTGATTCCTTCTATAGCAGACATGTCAAACACAAGGTCCGCAGGCCAGATGTGGCCCAATTTGTGGTTCCGTCCGGCCTGGGAACCTGCTCTGGAAAGACCGAAGGACCAGCCTGCTGCACCTCAGCCCAGCCCAGCCCAGGAGCTGATCTACAACTTGGTTGTGCATAACAAAGCCAGAACACGCTCAGCATTAAATCCACGGGGCAGCCCCGCACTGTTGTTTGGGTGCGCACGCAAGTGGAGTCTGGCGTCCCTGCTGGCTGTCTTGTCCCGCAGACTGACTTCACCCAGGACACTGGTGCTGGCCGTTTCCTGTGCACACACCGGGGGGGGGGGGAAGAGGTGGCGAGGCAGCTCCTTGCTGTTTCAGTGGATCTTAGGCTGAGCGCGTTCTGGCTTTGATGGACACAACCAGGTTGTAGATCAGCGCCACCCCCCACTAGCACCTCCAGCCTCGCAGCCACAAGGCATTCCTTTCATCGGCACAAACACACACCCACGCGGGATAGCTAGACCGGCAGCAACATGGCAGCGCTGGCAATCTTTCCCCCTCCCATCACCCCTTCCTGAGCGTGGAGGAAGGAGATGAGAAGGAGAAAAGGAAGGAAGTGTAGCAGAGAGAGGAATTTGGGGGGGGGGGGGAATTGGCGAAAGTTGGTGAAAAGGCTTTTTATTCTCTCTCCAGAGAATAAACTTCCTATCTCACTCTCCCTCCTTCTGACTTGTCTCTCCAGAAAAGAGAAAATAAAATCTTCTTCCTCCAGTCAATCTCCTCTTCCCCTTTAAAAATCTCTCCCCAAGAGCCCCACCCCGCCGCCAGCCACTGCGGAGGCCACCGAAGCACCCGACCTCTGCCAAATCTGCAGAGCTCTGGCAAAGCCTCCCAATCAGTGACAATCCCAACCAGCGTCGATTCCCCCGCAATTCCCCTCTCCGCTACACTTCCTTCCTTCCTTTTCTCCTTCTCATCTCTTTCCTTCCTCCACGCTCAGGAAGGGGTGATGGGAGGGGGACAGATTGCCAGCGCTACCATGTTGCTGCCGGTCTTGCTATCCCGCATGGGTGGGTGTGTCTGTGCCGATGAAAGGAATGTCTCATGGCTGTGAGGCTGCAGGTGCTGGTGGTTGTGGGGGTGGTGCTGATCTACAACCTGGTTGCATCCATCAAAGCCAGAATGCGCTCAGCTTTAAATCCACGGAGCAGCCCCACCCTGCCCCCTAGGTGTGCACGCAAGCAGAGTCTGGCGTCCCTGCTGGCTGTCTTGCCCTGCAGGCTGACTTCAGCCAGGACGCCGGCACTGGCCGTCTCCTGTGCACACACCCAGGGGCAGGACAGAAGCAGCGGGGTATCTCCTTGCTGGTTCCAATGGATCTTAGGCTGAGCACGTTCTGGCTTTGATGGACACAACCAGGTTGTACATCAGTGCCACCACCCCCCACCAGCACCTCCAGCCTCGCAGCCACGAGGCATCCCTTTTAATGGGACCACCCCCGCCTGCCCACATGGTATAGGAATGGTCGGCAGCAGAATATTAGTGCTGGCAATCTCTCCCCCTCCCATCACCCCTTCCTGAGCGCGGGGAAGGAAAGAGATGAGAAGGCAAAGGAAGGAACAGAGGAAGGAAGGGAGGGTGGAAAGGAGGGAGGAAGGGAGAGTGAGTGGGAGGGAGGGGAGAAGGGAGGGAAGAACAGAGGAAGAAACAGGGAAAAAGGAACGGAGGGTGAGAGGAAGAAAGGAATGAAGGAACGGAGGAAGGAAGGGAGAGTGGGAGGAAGGTACAAAGGGAGGGTGGGAGGGACCATGTCCCAGTGCACACCCTGGTCCCATCCTCCTCCACCGGAGACCCTCAGATCTGCCCCAGTCCTGCCCAGGCACCCTGAAGCGAGTGATGTCAAGCTGGCCACGCCCACCCAGTAGGCCATTCCCGCCCCAGCTAAACCCACCCACTAGGCCACACCCACCTGGCCCGAGGGCAACCACAATGCTGATGTGGCCCTCAATGACACCCCTGATCTAGTTTGAGCAATTTAAATATAACTGCACCCTACATGAGCAAAAAGCTAACAAGATGTTAGCATGTTTAGCATATTATTTAAATACAGTTGTTTATTATTCCTTTCCCACTTTTCAAGCAGCTAGATTCCTAGTATTAAAAAAGGACAAATTTTAGATCCAGTTTATAAAAAATATTTCCAATAAATACTCAATATTGTATCATTATATGTCTATAATTCACTCTTAAAATAATCATTTAGAATCCTATATGAATTACAATAACTCAATACTATATTTTTCTTATATTTAAGAATGATCACACTGTTTTATTGAATAAAAGTGAATTGATTTACTTACTTAGTTCTGGTTTAGCAGCTCGCATGTAGAAACTTAACTCAGTAAAGAGTGGTCCATTGTCACTGGGCTCCTTTAAATATCATTTTATAAATAAATGCAATGATTTAAATTTGATTTATTCCAGTTTTTTCCAGCAAAGATTTTACTAATATATAAAACATTCTTCTATTTTCTTATAAAAACTGTTCTTTTAACATTTAATTTTTCTTCCTTATAATTTTCCTTGATAATTGATATATAATTGGAAAAGAGAAAAATAATTTTAAAATAAAGCATTTCCATATACCACAATAAAAAGTTTACATCAATATGGAATTTAAAAACCTAAATAATATACAGTACAGCTGGGTAAGTACTTGAAGGACCCAAGCAAAGCAACCCATCTAATATGGAGGCGTCTAAATCCTCCAGAATGTTTACCACAATTGCTCTATAAACTTCCCAAGGCTGTATGCCGGGGGTGTCAAACTGCCAGCCCACCCCATTGCTGGAAATGGAGAAAAAGTCACGATACGTCATGACACGTCACGTGATGTTGCAAGTTTGACACTCCTGCTGTATGCATACCTCTTCAGGTAACTGTAAATTAAACAAAGCAGGTGTCTAGGCACATACATGGAGACAATTTGGGAAAGACTTTGAAGCAGCCATAAAAAACTTTATGGAGGATGGGGCAGTCTTACTGCTTTGCTCCTGTCAATATACTTCAGCAAGCACACATTTTCAGTATCCAAATAATAATTAATATACTAAAGATAAAAAGGTAAAGGTTCCCCCGCACATGCGTGCTAGTCATTTCCAACTCTAGGGGCCGGTGCTCATCTCCGTTTCAAAGCCGAAGAGCCAGCGCTTGTCCAAAGACATCTCCATGGTCATGTGGCCGGCATGACTAGACGCCAAAGGCGCACGGAACGCTGTTACCTTCCCACCGTAGTGGTCCCTATTTTACTACTTGCATTTTTACGTGCTTTCGAACTGCTAGGTTGGCAGAAGCTGGGACGAGTAACAGGCGCTCACTCTGTTACGCGGCACTCGGGATTCAACCCGCCAAACTGCCGACCTTCTAATCGACAAGCTCAGCGTCCTAACCCACCACGTCCCATATAGTAAAGATACCAACATATAAACTTTCAACAACTTTTATTGGCTCAGACAAAATTTATTTTTAAGCCAGTGCATGTTATAGACATACATTTAACCTAGTTGTCTCCCACCTGGTCAAGCTAGCAGTCTATCTAGCACCCTGCATTCTATTCTGCCTATCAACACCTTTCCAGGATCTCAGATGGAATTCTTCCCAAATAGAGACAGACCACGGGTTCTTACAGAACTACACTATGAGATATAATATTAATTATAATATCTCCTATACATACAGATATTTTAGAAAAAGAAGTGTACTTGCCATTAATGGAAACAAATTTATGCATAAAGCAATCTACCACAGAATTGAATTGGTTTACATGGCTTTTGCAAAAAAAAAATCTGATCTCATTTTGAAATTGGTGTCACTTTTTAACTAAATAAAAATATTATAACAAGACTAAATCATTAGTTTTATTTTTGTTTTATAGAACTGTTAAGAGTTTTGGTCATGGACAGTCAGTGTGTTATTTGTGATAGTCCTTTCCCAGATGACCCTGACTTAAGTGGCTGTAATCATAATGCAGAATAGACTTAAATGTCTACATACACTGTAGTTAACTCTATTCTATAAATCTATAGCTAGTGTCAAATGTCACCATCTTCAAGAGATATATTTTTCAAGGTATCTATTCATGCATAAATATAATTTATCACCTTACATTTAAATTCTAAATTATATCACAAAGCACTGATTCATATAAATATTTATATCAGTCACCTCTACTCAGGCAGATCGCCTCATGTATATCACCAATATGAATCACTATGCATACTTTCCAATATATTGAACAGTAAAATATGTGACATATACATTATCTTACATCATAATTATAACTGATTAATAGCATTTATAATTCCATACTAAAGATAAAAAGTAACAAGAAAAAAGCAAATCCACCTGATACTAATATAAAGCAATAATATTTGCAGCAACACTAAAATGCACTCTATAATTTGGTTTTTTTAATCAGTAGTCTTCTCTGGTATCATCACAGTATTCAGAATGTCAAAAGTGAGGGGCCAGAAAATCGTGGTCCCATCTACCCAGTCATCCATATTAGTTAATGGGAAGATAAATGGGGTAATGAAAGGCAGATGAGAGGAAAACATGCAAAGGACATGCCCCAACATTTCTGAGGCATCCTGCATGCACTATCACTACCTATATGGAAATGGCTGCATGATCCCAATTCCTGCTATTAATGAACTCATGATCAGAATGATAGTGCTTAGATTCCATAGCACACCGTGACTCCAAATGCCTTATATGTCCTTAAGATCTCTTAATTTTCCAAACACAAAATTCATGAGGGGACAATGACAAATTTTTCTCCTTTACCATGGATCTCTAAAGTAAAATAGCTCATAACTGCAATTAGTTATAAAATAAAATATACAGTTATTGCCCTAGAGAAATACAAGCAACAGGTCAGATTCCAGATTGTCTGTCCCAACTTTACAGAAATTTTATTTCCTATGCAATTTTTGAATACTTCAAAGGAAACCAATGTAAAAAGCAGATGTTATTCCACTATTCAATACCCAATCCAAGGAATATAAAGAAAATTAGAGATTATTTGAGTAAGATGACAATAGCATTTGTTTTTAGTAAAATATTAATATTAGCAAAGCTTAAATACATTTGTTTAATTTAATTTATTTAAACAATTCATATAACTCTGGTTGCGATTTTCTACAATTTCACAAACCTACAAGTGGAAAAGTTTGTCTTTTCCATTTTATTCTTCAAATATAGGCTATTTCTAAAGAAAATATTTCCAGAGTCAGTCTGAAGTTAGGCACACCAAAAATGAATGAGTGAATAAACTTACCACTTTTATAACATAGGGTGCATCACTGGTAACTGATTCAGATGAATTAACATCAGCTGTTAAAATATAAATAGCTTTTATCAACAGCAGCAATTTTTATATAACCAACGAATATAGGAATTGGATGAAAACCAAATACAAATTAATGAGTATACTGAAATTAATACAAATTAATGAGTATATTGAACAATATTGTATGGTGGAACCTTATGTATTCTTTGCACAAATCCACCTCCCTATCACAAATACCCATATAATAATAACTTACTAAATTTTACATTTAATATTTCAACTTTGCATGTAAATAATGAATGCTACATTCAATTTTTAAAACTGTACAAACTTGCCAAACCTGGCCAGTCATTCACACTATTCTGCTTTAAGAGCAACCAGCTGGTGCTGCCAGATGTAAATAAGTCAATTTAAATGTTCCATAAGTGAAATATTCAGTGATTTTGGAAGGTGAATTGAAGCAACAAAGCCTTTCTTAAAGAACCATAAACACCAAGTCCTAATAAGAACATGGTAATAACATCCATAACAGAGATTTCTAATTAGCATACCCACCTTACCCTCCAAAAAGATTTCATGTTTTTATATTTCTCTGCTGGAACACACTGGGGAAGATAGAAGAACCCATTCTGTTAGAAGAGTCCATTCTACTGGCAGCATCACTGGATAAAATACCAACAAAAAGTATTGTGACAAAGGCCTAGCCCTTCTTGTAAGGGGAACATGAAGGCAATGAAGAAAATCAGAATAAGCAATAGAATCAGGCACACACACTCAACTACTTTCTATTCATTTCACCAGATGCTGTCACCAACCCCGCAGTCCCCTCATCAATCTGCTAATCAGCTGAATGGCAGAATCCCAAGAACACTATTTGGCCTGTGGACATCCTTTCCGCAGCGTGATAACCATGCATTCTACAGCAACTGCTTGTCAATTGATTGGCAAGCTGGCTAAAGCTGGAGAGCCTTGAGGAGTGCTATACAACAACACAGCAAGCTTTGTACAAATTGTTTGAAGGGAAAAAGATAAAGTTGTATTGTCCCTTTTCTAAGGTCACTGCTTTTCTACTGTTATAGGAAGAGAGAAGCTGCAAAAAGTGATGAGGTTCTCCTCCAGGCAATTCTATCAGTTGAGTATTTTGAAACAAATATGCTTGTTCTGTAGGAAAGTATATCCATTTAATATTCACAGGGATTCTGCATGTGTTAAGAATATACATTTTAAAATAATTATATGCTGGCCCCTATATTTTAACAATCTTGGCAATATTCTTACCAAGGTACAGACAGCCAAAACCACCTTTGCCTATAACTGAACCAAGCTTCCATTTTTTCTTTAAAAGGTCAGTAAAAACTTCTCCAGGAGGAAATTCTTCTGCAAGTTTCCGTTTTCTTGGGCCTCTTTTTCCTGTCGACTTTTTGATATTAGGCATAGTCACTAAAAAAAATTAAGAAAAAACAAAGTAATTAGAAATAAGATAAATTTGACATGTTTTGAATCTTAAAGGTCTTTATTGCCTTTTTCCGTTTGTCACCCTGTTCGACAAAACAGAAGAATGAAAATCAGCCCCAAACAAGTTCTGATCCTGGAACTCTTATGATTTTAGTACTGAATTCTTCTGGGACAAATTGATCAAAAGGCAAATACAAAAATATATTGTTTTACTTCTATATGATACTTGCACCTCTGATAAGGGTGCAAAAAAGGCTTTACAGTTTGAAAATAATATATTCTTACCAATTTCTCTTATCATATTCTATTCAACAAACAATATATAATAAACTGCATACCTTATTCACTTATTGGTATCTTAAAACAAACATAACCAATTATCATAGTGTAGTATCATTTAGATAAGATGACATTAACTTGATTCATAAACATTGTAAACTTCTCAATACTTGCTTAGGAGTGTTAACAAAAAAAGCAAAAAAAATAGGTAGAACCCCATATTTCTCCATTAGCTCATAGTCCCTCTTTGCTTATCTTGTTTCCTACAAAATTAGCATAATTATACTAGGTTACTCATATTTGAATGCTGTGTGGCATAATTGCACATCCCCCCCTTTCTGCTCTCTGTTCTTTTTGTTAGCATATTGATGCACTCTCATGTTTTCTTTTTATTTTATTGTTCTATTATTTTACTTCAATTTTGTTTACGCTCTTTTCAATTCTTCCTTTTTTATTGTTCTTAGCCAGCTAGAGTAGCCCCGTAGCAAGATACAAGGCAAATAAATAATCTAAATTGAAAAGTCACAGCAGTTATATTCTGTGGGCCTCTGTATATCACTTGACAGTAGCCCAAACTACCTCATAGGGTTGCTGTTATGGGGCAAATAGGAGGCTGAAGATGTGTTGGATATGTTCTCCACCTTGAGTTATTTATAAAAATAATAAAAGTGATAAATGAATAACCAGTAATGCAGTAGATATGCAGACTGGGTGGGGGGAGGAATGAGGACTTAGTGCAGTTTTCACCAATCCTGTAACTTTCAGAAACTCCTACCTTAGAACCATTAACCTCCCAGAATTCCTGCATATGTTATACAAAGAGAGATCAGTAGAACCCTGATTATTAAACAGATGATTCTTAAGATAAATGTTAAGACCCTGAATAGCAAGAAGCAGGCTTAGGAGTAAACAAACAATAACAACCTTAATAGTTAAATATCACTAGAGATATATACTTGGCATTTCTTGTACCAAGAAACAGTTCTGATCACCATGATTAATAATAACTAAATTAACGATTATTTAGCAGGTCTAAAATAGGGCTATAAAGTTCATTGCTATTATTTTTTTTATCTCCCACTTTCTTTACACTTTCTTCCTATTAAATGTTTCCAAACACATTGTTTCTACATTGGGAAATGCAGAACTTATGTCCTTCATTCTCTAACACATCACAATCTGTTATTTATTTCAGTTTCCTTCTGGCAAACCCAAGTTACTCTACTGAACAGAACACATAGTACCTCCCCACCTAAAAGGGAGGAAACGTTGGCTTATATTTTACTTCATCGAACCTTCAGTCAAAGAGGCCTTTTGAACAGTCCTAAGAATTCAAGGGACGCAGTGGCTCAGTGGGTTAGGACGCTGAGCTTGTCGACCAGATGGTCGGCAGTTTGGCGGGTCAAATCCCGAGTGCCGCGTAACAGAGTGAGCGCCTGTTACTCGTCCCAGCTTCTGCCAACCTAGCAGTTCAAAAGCACGTAAAAAGGCAAGTAGAAAAATAGGGACCACTACGGTGGGAAGGTAACAGCGTTCCGTGCGCCTTTGGCGTCTAGTCATGCCGGCCACATGACCACGGAGATGTTCTCGGACAAGCGCTGGCTCTTCGGCTTTGAAACGGAGATGAGCACCGGCCCCTAGAGTCGGAAACGACTAGCACACATGTGCGGGGGAACCTTTACCTTTACCTTTAAGAATTCAAACTATGACTGTTGAAAACTAATGAGAAAGCTATGCTCGCTTGTATCGTAGATCTACTCACTTCCCCCAAAATGTTTCATGTTGCTTTTAGCATCAAAAGGCTTCCCCTTTTATTTTAATAGATCACCATTTATAAAAAATGGGCAAAAGAAAAAATGTTTGGTGCAGTTTTTCCCAATCTAGACCTCCGAACTATTTACATGAGATCTCCTGCTAGCTTTCATTTTCAATTCACAAACTGAATTAAGGGTTTATGGCAGGGGTAGGCAACCTCGGCTCTTTTGTGACTCATGGACTTCAACTCCCAGAATTCCTGAGTCAGCATAGCTGACTCAGGAATTCTGGGAGTTGAAGTCCATGAGTCACAAAAGAGCCGAGGTTGCCTACCCCTGGTTTATGGGAACGACATTCAGTTTTGAACTAAATCTCCTGTCCTGGATCGACCGCGAATCCCGCCCAACGGAGCGGAGCCAGCGGAAAGAGGCAATGAAAGACACAGCAAGACCCGAAAAATTAATCTGTTCTGTAGATATTCCGATCATATTGCTAATTTGACTATTTTTACGCCGACATACACCGCTAAGAACGGAAAAAAGAAATACGCAGTGTTTCTGTGGCCACCGGCTCTCCCCCCCCCCAAAAAAAAACCGGGGGGGGGGCTTCCAAACAGCAGAGACGAGCTACAGGAAGAGAGGAGGAAGGCAAAAGCAGTAAGATCCACCTTGGGGCAAAGGAAATGGGCCATGGCGCACCACATGGTTTTCCCAAGCTCTCCTCCCAGGGGAAAGGGGATGCAATGGTTGCCCCCACCAGAGCCATAGCGAGAGAGCGCTTCGGGCCATACCTCGTCAGTCAAACGGACTCTGGCGAGAGGTCGCACCAGGCGAGAGCGCGTAAGCTCGACCACCACCGGCCCCGTCACGGACAAAACTCAGTTCCTCACTCCACACCGGAAGCAGGAGGGCGGAAGTTCGGAGTTGCCGCGCAAAGAGAACTTCCGCTTTCCAAACGGGATATAGCCCTGTAATTGTCAAGGCCGAGGGGCGGTCTCGCTTCCCGCGCGCCAAAAGGTGGGTGTGGCTTCGGCTTTGCGCCGAGGCTGTCCTTTCGGCTCTCTTTTCGCCCGTGGGCGGCATTGCGTCTGGCTGCCGAGGTGTAGGCTTCGGCAGCGTTTTTCGTAGTTGCCCTTGGCGCTTGAGGCTTAACTTTTTTTTACATAAAGCACGTAGGGGGCTCAGCCTGGCTTTGTTGGTGGTGCACGCTGGAGAAATTCTGATTTCATAACTTTCATTTCAGTTGTTCTTTGGCGAAGTGGGAAGTAAATCCCATGACTTTCAACCGCATTTGTTCCTGGCAATTTCGTCTCTTGTTCTTCCAGTTTTCGCTCTATATTGCTGCGACCTCGGTTGCCCCGCTTTCTAAATCTTGTTTGTGAACGACATAACAATAAGCGAAATAAAATATCCTACATTAATTTGCCCTTAGAATCTTCGTCTACCAACCTGTTTCTACTAACGGCAGCTTTTTATTACTGTTCAGAAAAATTGCATTGATCTACCTGTTGCCAGGCAGGTAAATTGCCCTGGTATTTTTCCTTGTGTTTTAAAGTGGCTTTATTGTATTTACCATCTTACTGTTTTGTGTTTTGTTTTTAATTCCATTTATATCCCGCCCTTCTCCGAAGACTCAGGGCGGCTTACAAGCTTAGCAGTTTTGCCCCAGAGATCATAGTTTTTGGTGGGAAGACTGGCTGTAAATTTAACAGTTAAATTAACATCTTTTAAAAATGGTATACTGTGTTTCTTTTTAGGATGAAGAACTGAAATACGACATCTTTTAACAACCATGATAATGATTGTATTAGGTGAAAATATTTTAGAATAAAATGTTTTGTTATGTAATATTAGATATTATTTTTTTTAAAAAAAATGGTTTAATAACAAGTAATCAAACGCAATAGATTATCAAGTAATTCAGTTCACTGTATCATCTTACAAAAAAAATTCCATCGTAGTTTAATGGGGGTTATTCACGGAGGGGCAATACAGTTGTAATTTTATTTTTGAAATCAACAAAAACTTTAGATTCCTATTATGGAAAAAGTCCTAATTGAGATAATGGGCCTTTTTTATAAGTACAAATATGCTTTGAAGCTTGCTATAAGCTGACTGAATATATGCTTCAGGATAGTGTATCTTCAAAGTATCTAGTGCTAAACAGAGTTGCTATGATCTTTCAATCACATTATACAAGTTACTGTTTTTCCATGTAGTGTCATCCAGCAAAGATAGTACTGAATTAGTTTACCTCAAAACTGCGTTAAAAAATCCTGCTGTTCTAATATCTCATTCTGCCTTTTATATTAAAAAGTTCTACATGGAATTTTCATATTTAAACTTGGTGATATCCTCTGAACAGTCTTGGTGCAAAAGCTATGGAAAAATCTCCAGAGAGCTATAGAGTTTTTTCTATATGCAGGCAAGATTAAGAAGGAAAAGTATGTGCGTCTCTGTCCAATACAAAATTAGCAAGATAGAATAGGTAGAGGTTTAAAATACAGTATTTTGGGTATTAGCTTGGAACTGTTTTTATAATTTTGTCTTTGTACTTTCATGTTCCCCAAAGTCCTTTGCAATGGGGGGGGTTATAAATATGGTTAACAAGTAGAATTAAATAATTTGTGGCTTGGTGTAAAACAGGAAACCAAACGTATTGGCTGCATTTGCTCAACATTCTTTTTTTTTATTGAAAAGTTTTTCAGTACATTTTATCTTTAACAAAACAATGCTCAACATTCTTGATCTGGCTAAAATAGAATTGAGTAGTTTATAGTTCATTATGTTATAGGAAACCTAATCTTATATTGTATAAATCACACTATCACATTAAAATGTAATATGATTTACCAGAAACATTATGTAAATGCAACACGTGATTTTATGGATAGATATATCTTTTAACCGTCTGAGGAAACATAAGAGGAAGTTGTTTACAGAAAACTACCAAACAAGACACCTTCATGGATTATTGCCTTGTCGTGGTGAAGGGGCTTCTGTAATTCAATGAAGCTATGAGCTATGCTGTTCAGGGCCACCCAAGACAGACAGGTCATAGCAGAGAGTTCTGACAAAACGTGATCCACTGGAGAAGGAAATGGCAACCCACTCCAGTATCTTTGCCATGAAAACCCCATGGACAATACCAAAAGGAAAAAAGATATGATGCTGGAAGATGAGCCCCTCAGGTCGGAAGGCATCCAATATGCTACTGGGGAAGAGCAGAGGGCTAGTACTAGTAGCACCAGAAAGAATGAAGTGACTGGGCCAAAGATGAAAGGACGCTCAGCTGTGGATGTATCTGGTGATGAAAGGAAAGTCCGATGCTTAAAGATTTTTTCTCCATAGGAACCTGGAATGTAAGATCAATGAATCAAGGAAAGCTGGACGTGGTCAAACGAGATGTCAAGACTGAACATTGACATCTTAGGAATCAGCGAACTAAAATGGAAAGGAATGGGTGAATATAATTCAGATGACCATCAGGTATACTACTGCGGGCAGAATCCCTCAGAAGAAATGGAGTAGCCCTCATAATCAATAAAAGAGTAGGAAAAGCAATACTGGGATACAATCCCCAAAATGACAGAATGATCTCAGTTCGAATCCAAGGCAAACCATTCAATATCACAGTAGTCCAAGTCTATGCCCAAACCACCGGTGCTGAAGAGGATGAAATTGACCAGTTCTATGAAGCCCTACAGCACCTTATAGAACTAACACCAAAAAATGATGTTCTTATCATCATGGGGGATTGGAATGCTAAAGTAGGAAGCCAAAAGATACAAAATGAAGCACGGCACAGGCTGATAGAATTTTGTCAAGAGAATACGATAGTCATAGCAAACACTGTTTTCCAACAACACAAGAGACGGCTCTACACATGGACATCACCAGATGGTCAACACAGAAATCAGATTGACTATGTGCTCTGCAGCCAAAGATGGAGAAGCTCTATACAGTCAGTAAAAACAAGACCAGGAGCTGACTGTGGCTCAGACTATGAGCTTCTCATTGCAAAGTTTAGGCTTAAACTGAAGAAAGTAGGGAAAAGCACTAGGCCAGTCAGGTATGAATTAAATCATATCCCTGTTGAATATACAGTAGAGGTGAAATAATAGATTTAAGGAATTAGATCTGATAGACAGAGTGCCTGAAGAATTATGGATGGAGATTTGCAACATTATACAAGAGGTAGCAACTAAAACCATCACAAAGGGAAAAAAATGCAAGAAAGCAAAATGGCTGTTTGAGGAAGCTTTGCAGATAGCTGAGGAAAGGAGGGGAAGCGAAAGGCAAGGGAGTAAAAGAAAGATACACTCAATTCAATGCAGAATTCCAAAGAATAGCTAGAAGAGATAAGAATGCCTTCTTAAATGAACAGTGCAAAGAAATAGAAGAAAACAATAGAATAGGGAGGACCAGAGATCTCTTCAAGAAAATTGGAGAGATGAAGGAAACGTTTCATGCAAAAATGGGTATGATAAAGGACCAAAATGGCAGGGACCTAACAGAGGCAAAAGAGATTAAGAAGAGGTGGCAAAATTACACAAAAAAACTATGCAAGAACGAGCTTAAAGTCCCTGATAACCACGATGAGGTGGTCACTGACCTCGAGCCAGGCATCCTAGAATGTGAAGTGAAGTGAGCCTTAGGAAATCTGAGCAACAACAAAGCTAGTGGAGGTGACAGTATTCCAGATGAGCTATTCAAAATCTTAAAAGACGATGCAGTAAAAGTGCTACACTCAATTTGCCAGCAAATTTGGAAAACTCAACACTGGCCACAGGATTGGAAAAGATCAGTTTACATTCCAATTCCAAAGAAAGGCAGTGCCAAAGAATGTTCAAACTATCGTACCATTGCACTCATTTCACATGGTAGTAAAGTTATGCTTAAAATCCTACAAGCTAGACTCCAGCAGTCTGTGGATCGAGAACTACCAGAAGTACAGGCAGGATTTTGAAGAGGCAGAGGAACTAGAGATCAAATTGCCAACATACGCTGGATTATGGAGAAAGCTAGGGAGTTCCAGAAAAACAACTACTTCTGCTTCATCGACTGTGCTAAAGCCATGATTGTGTGGATCACAACAAACTGTGGCAAGTTCTTAAAGAGATGGGAGTACCAGACCATCTTATTTGTCTCCTGAGGAATCTATATGTGGGTGAAGAAGCAACAGTGAGAACTGGACACGGAACCACCGATTGGTTCAAAATTGGGAAAGGAGTCCAGCAAGGCTGTATACTGTCACCCTGCCTGTTTAACTTATATGCAGAGCACATCACGAGAAAGGTAGAGCTAGATTAATCAAAAGTTGGAATTAAGATTGCCGGAAGAAATATCAACAACCTAAGATATGGAGATGATACCACTCTAATGGCAGAAAGTGAAGAGGAACTAAAGAGCCTGTTGTTGCGAGTGAAGGAGGAGAGTTCAAAAGTTGGGTTGAAACTAAACATTAAGAAAACCAAGATCATGGCATCTAGCCCTCTCAATTCCTGGCAAATAGATGGGGAAGAAATGGAGGTAGTGACAGATATTATTTTCCTGGGCTCCAAAATCACTGCAGACAGGGACTGCAGCCAAGTAATTAAAAGACGCTTGCTTATGGGAAGGAAAGCCATGGCAAATCTAGACAGCACACTAAGAAGCAGAGACATCACCCTGCCAACAAAGGTGAGTATAGTCAAGGCTGTGGTCTTTCCAGTTGCAATGTATGGCTGTGAAAGTTGGACCATAAGAAAGGCTGAGTGCCAAAGAACTGAGGCCTTTGAACTATGGTGCTGGAGAAGACTCCTGCGAGTCCCTTGGACTGCAAGGCGATCAAACCGGTCAGTTCTAGAGGAGATCAACCCTGACTGCTCTTTAGAAGGCCAGATCCTGAAGTTGAAACTCAAATACTTTGGCCACCTAATGAGAAGGAAGGACTCACTGGAGAAGAGCCTAATGCTGGGAAAGGCTGAGGGCAAGAGAAGAAGGGGACGACAGAGAATGAGGTGGCTGGATGGAGTCACTGAAGCAGTAGGCGTGAGCCTAAATGGACTCCACAAGATGATAGAGGACAGGAAGGTCTGAAGGAACGTTGTCCATGGGGTCGCAATAGGTCGGACACGACTTCTCAACTAACAATAACCACCAAACAAGAGTCCCTGAGCAACTCTGGGCAAAGAGCATTCCACAATGTGGAGAGTACCATGGAGAAGGCTTGCTGCCTAATCCTGTCCCCATATACTTCTCTCAGAAGTGAGAATGATCAGTGGTTCACTGAGAAGCCAAATGAAATGAAGGAATTAGAGTGATGTGCAGAATATCTTCTTCAGCAAACAAAGAGAAAACCCTTACTGCCTGCTTCTTTGGAAAGTTTATAGGAGATGACCAGGCTTATGCCCGGGGGAGGGGTCAAACTCATCATCATTCTTGAGTCCCTTCTCACCCACAAGAGATCTTAAGTCCAGCTCACCTTGAATTCTTTTGACTCTTAAGTACTACCAATTTGCTTTGACCGTTAATAGTTCAGATTCTTGTAGAGCAAGGGTCCCCAATCTGTGGGCCACATCGCACTACCAGGCCACGGCCTGTTGGCCTCCAGGCTACATGAGTGGCTGGCCAACTCACACAAGTGTTGCCCTGAGCATTGTGGGCATTCGTGGCCCCCTTGTGCGAGCATCGCCATGAGCTTCGCAGGCGTTCGCGGTCCCACTCGTGCAAGCATCACCATGAGCACTGTGGTTGTTCATGGCCCCACTCGCACGATCAACAGGTATTTGTGCACCCACGCATGTGTTCACCCCCCTACAAAGCCATCTCTTTTCCCCCCATCCCGGGGCCGCCAACCCCGAAAGGTTGGGGAACTCTGTTGTAGAGAGCTTTAGCATACAACAAACCTATATATTCATTTGAACTGCCTGGACTCATGATTTGTCTGTGCTTGACATTATTCCACCTGAGATTAGATTCACTCCAATGCTTGTTTTTCTGAAAGTCATTGAAACCTGTCTTTTCTAGACAGACTTCAGAATAGATCAGTGATGATGAGAGAGTCTCTTGATATGGGTTTATATGTTGCAGTTGTTCCCTGAGGTACTGTTGCATTACTTTAAACTATTAGTTAAATGATTTACAGTAACCTACTTAAAAGAAACATCTTATACTTTAGAATGCACGTACAACCATGATTAATATAAATTAAATACAATCTGAAAACTACCAAAATTAATGTTACAATAGTAGGATAAAATAATCAAGCCCTGCACTAACCTACTAATCAAAAAGATCTTAAGGTCATCAGACCTTCACAGTGAAGGAGGGAGCTGATTCCAAATCACAGGACTAGTTCCCTAAAAGCCCAGAGCTGGAAACCACAATCCTGGAATCAGAAACAGAAGACACTGTCCAGAAGAATATGAAAAATAAGTAAGGTTGTAAGACGCATTAAGGACAGACACTGGAGTTGTTATGACCAAAGGGCAATAAAGATATGGATCAGTAGGACTGAAGAGTTCTGAGAAATACCAAAACAAATGTTCAAAGTCCAGAACAGCCCTACTTTAGACTAGAATCAAGTGTTGAAGGAACTTCTACTGATTTATGAGTACAGGTAGTCCTCAACTTACCACAATTCATTTAGTTAGTTGTGACACTAAATGACAGCGACACTGAAAAAAGTGACTTATGACCATTTTTCACATTTACCACCATTGCAGCATCCCCATAGTCATGTGATCAAAATTCAGATGTTTGGCAACTGATTCATATTTATGACGGTTGCAATGTTCTGGGATTGTGACCTGATAAGCAAAGTCAATGAGGAAGCCAGATTCACTTAATGACCATGTTACCTACAACTGCAGTGATTCACTTAACAACTGTGGCAAGAAAGTTTGTAAAATAGGGCAAAATTCACTTAACAAATGTCTTGCTTAGCAACAGAAATTTTGGGCTCAATTGAGGCCATAAATTGGGGACTACCTGTATGGTAGATTTGTTGGGAGGGAAATTAATTTACATGTGACTAAGACTTTTTATTTGGGAGATAAATTCCCAATATCAGACAAAGTATTGTTTTACAAATTATTTAATGGAAAGATTAGTAGGTGTTGTCTTACACCCAAGGAAATTATTTGTCAGGATGTTGGTATCATGAGCTTCCATATTGAAAGACTAGGATTAGAGTATTTCTCTCCAAAGTTACATTTATTTTTTCTCTTATTTTGTTTATCCATTTGTCCTCCGTCGCACTGAAAATGTGGCAATACATGCTTGTGTCCTCATAGTTTTAGAGGAACCAAAACCTTGTGGCTTGAATATGTCACAACTGAATACTCATGTACATCCTATTGAAATCTTTGAAAACAGACTGGATTGGGACAAACACCAATATTTTGCTTTCCCCACACTCAAGTAGAGTCTGCAAGTAATTTTATTCTATTTTCACCCATAATAATTTGTATCCCATGTAAATAAGGTATTTTATTACTACTGTTTTTGACTATTGTTCAACTGTATACCTACCTTACTCTGTACACCGCCCCGAGTCCCTCGGGAGAAGGGCGGTATATAAAAACAAATAAATAAATAAATAAATAAATAAATAAATAAATAAATAAAATATTCTGTTTACTTATTGTTCATTTCATTTATTTCCTGATTCTCTGATTACCAGATGTTTCTTGGTATCTTTATATTTTTCTTTTTTAGATAAACCAGACATGAAACCCCTGCAGATCTCATCCACAGGTGTCTTACTGGTATATGTGCACAGGTTATCCTACTCAGAAAGTTAAAATACAAGCTCACTCAGATACACATGCTTAGTTAATCACCACTGACATCCTCTCATTTGTTCCAGAAGCACACCAAAGGTTTAATCACATGCGCTATTGTAATCAACTTGCCAATCACATGTTGAAGTGTTTTATTTTCTTTGACGGAATTACAATACAATCCCCCCATCCCAATCCATCTAAAACACCAAGATGAAAAGATTGATACTGCATTACAAAAATGAGAACTGACACAAAAAAAACCCTATGCTTCCCTTCAGAAATGCTAAGATGATTGGGAAATATTAGCATCTTTGCCCTATAAGTGGGCAGCTCTGTAAAGATTACCAAGAACTTTATCTACTACATTTAGTTCAACACCAAGCAATTAAAGCTAAGGCCTTAGCCCATCTTTTTCCAATTTATTTATTTATATCCTGCTTTTATTATTTTTTTCACATAAGTTGGTGGCGAACATATCCAACACATCTTTGCCTAGATTGCATTGACTGAATGTCATAGCTCTCCAGATTCACACACACACACAGACAGACACTTAAAAAATATACTGTATATTTGTGTCCTGGCTGGCAATACAAAATTCCTGAGCCCCAAACACGTATTCTACCACTGAGTTACAATCATTTCTTTTAAAAATATGAAACAGTTTCTAGACACTAAAGTGACTGCCTCTTATACACAGTATTTCAATAATAACTCCTGTTACTTTGAGCTTATCCACAGCCAAGGTCAGCCACCACGTTTTGAGGACAGAAACAAATGATATACCTCTGTTACTTAACTCTCCTGTCACAAATACAACCTCTAAGCACATTTTCAAGTAGTTTTCCCCTTACGTCACTTCACGTGTTCGGGTCCCTTTGGCCTGATGTGCTCTAGGAGGCTAAGTTCAGCTGAAGGGGAAATGATGAATTGGTGTTCAACACTAGTTTTAAAGAAGAAGAAAAAAGCAGAGGAAGCTCTAGTGGGGGAAAATGATTCTGGCAGGTCTCCAACTAGCCCTCTTCTATTTACAATGAATGTGTGTTCTAAAGTAGTTGTGGGTTTTGGATCCCAGGGTCAAGAAAGATGATATCTTTGATTTCTGACAGTATAGCACTCCCACTTGTTTTTGAAATAAAGACCCCCAGAGCTAGTGCACAATTGGAGAGGGGGTCCTCCTGGACTCATGGCTCCTGCTAGAAGTGCAATAGAAGGAAAAAAGCATTAGACTGGGATTGAGAGTTAGTCAGGGGTCAGTGGTATGGCTGCTCTTAGCACCACGGGGGAAAGGATTTTATATTCTCTTTTGTATTGTTTATGTTGTTTTCTGTTGTTTTTTTCTGGTTACTGTGAGCTGACTAGGATCACTATGTGAGATAAATAACATGTGAGTTCTTTAAATAAATAGTGCTGTTTTAGTAATAATGATAAGAACAGCTGTAAAGAACACTAGAAAGAAAGGGCAGGAAAAAAGCAATTTATTTAAAGCTGTTTGTGGTGCCTGTCTGTGTGTACGATGTTGACACTTTAACAGTAGTAAGTTTAAATTTAGTGCACATGGCACAGGTAGAAGTACATAGTCCAGGAAGATCTGCCCCCAGGCAGACAGAATTGCGGAAGGTGGGAAGGCAAAGCAGCCTTATAGACTGAATCCCTTGCAGCTGTTACAGAATGTTTCAGCCCAGAGTCTAAATGGAGCTGGCAGAGGCAGCTTAAGTGGTCAGTGTGGATATGCCCAAAAAGATTAGAGAGCTTGGAGACAGCGGTGGAAATAATGAGAAAATGGGACCTCCAAATGAAGTAGGAATTTGTCCCAAGGAGCAGAGAGGCAGAAAGCAAAAGGCCAGAGGTGGGAAAGCATTGAAATGAGATTTGGAGCCATGTTTGAAAGCAGTGTGGAGGGCAGGAAGGGAAAGGAATGAGGTGGACTAAGCTGATACCATCAGGCTAGGAAAAAGCAAGAGCTAAAAGTTAGCTAGAAGGAGGAAGCCTAAGGAGCAGGGCTTTTTTTCTCATAGAACGCTCAGAACGGAGTTCCGGCACCTTTTTTGGATGGAACCTTGTAGGGTAGGCAAGGCGGGTTGTATGACATGTGTGAGTTCCGGCACCTTTTTCTTTTACAAAAAAAGCACTGCTAAGGAGATAAGGGGAATTAAAGAATATGAGCGGGGAGAGAGAAAGCACAAGGGTTTTCTTTCTCCGCATCACATTGTCTAGCCAGGAGTCCCCTGCCTGCTGCCATAGAGAGGCAGCTGAGGATGCAAGAGAATCAGGAGATCAATTGGCTGTGCTCTGCCAATGGAGGAAAAGAGACTGTAAATCACCAGGGAATCAAGTGGGAAAAGGCCGGATCTAAGACGTCAACAAGTCAACAAGACGTAGGTGGGATCAGAGGGGTCAGGATGAGGGAGATCCAACCCAGAAGGAAAGATTAAGCAGCCAAGAAAGGCAGAGGGTAAGATGGGGGGTGTTGTTTGTTTAAAATGTACTGCACCTTTAGGGCGACTGTCATTCTGTTGTGTATTTGGGTTGTGAAAGAAGAAGGATTGTTAGTTTCTTACAAGTCCAACCCAGGATGGCTTCTGCATTAAAGTAGCAACTACAGTGCTAAGCTATAAATTATGGTTTCACAACTGCCTTGATTTGGTTAATACAACAGGCTGAGCTTAATATAATTCAACTGTGTTTTTTTCCTGTGAAAACAGCTTTGAAATGTGTTTTCTTTAAATATGGGCCTTAGGAATTTTGGATCTTGCTGCACTTCTTGTTCTGAGGAAGTGAAAAATGTTTATGTGATTTTTGGCTCAGTCTGTTTATTATTCTGCTATTTTTAACTTTGTTTTGAAATGCATGGATATACACATAACCAAGAAGGGGGCTGCAAAGAAAGTATACAACATAAATCACAATTTTACTTCCTCTTAAAATCTGAAATGTAGTTTTTGAAGTAAGGATTTCTTGGTTCAGGATACCAACTATTAATAGCTTGTGAAAGGGTCTCTTGGATATTCCTGATATCACAAACACAAGGGATACAATAGAATTCACATGCAAAACAAGGATTTGCATGCCAGGATTTTTGTTAAGAGTTTGTGTGTGTGTGTATAATAGTGAAATTTATGGTCCAAAATCTTTTTACATACTTACCTATGCCCTACACTTCACAATACATGGAAAAATATAGAAGCAAAGGACTGTTGACATAGCTATCCATCTGTCAATAAAGAGATTACTTCCCCTGTTGGGAAAAAAATTACTACACTATGTAAGTACTCTACACTTTTCAGAGGATTAGAACTTTTTCTCCTCTGATATGGCATCAGAATCAAGCTAGTAATATGAAGAAGTTATTACAATATGATGACCATTCTGGTGGTCTCCAGGAAATAATTTTTTTCATCCCACTTCAGTTTTCTCTGCAGACAGATGTCCCCTCTCACACCAGCAACTGTCATTGTTGGCAAAGGTGTCCTTGTTGGCACTTCAGCCAGTCCCCACTTAAAAGGCTGGGTACTGAACAGACTTGAGACTGATGTCCAGCATGAAGATATTTGCAAAAGCTGGTTGTATTCTCTTCTGGAATATTCCAGGTCTTTTCTCAAATGTTCAGCTTCCTTTTTTCTTTAAAGTAAATATCCAGCTCTTTTTAATTTTAAAGATTTAAGTAAGAAGATGCAAAAAGATTTATTCCACTGGTTATGCTGTAGGAACTAATATTTGTTCCCTTTAGATCCTCCTTACTGGTTGATGAGGTGTTATAAGCAAATGACAACTATTTAGGCACATAGCTCTTATTTATTCAATTTATTAAGTTGTAATTATTTACAGTTACAGAGGTAGGCTTTGCTTTTGGTTGGATTCAGACTTGGTTATGCTTAGACTAAACTCACTGAAATCAATGGATCTTCTTTGGTCATAACCAAATCCCATAGATTTTTCTGAGTTCACTCTAAACTTGGATCTATTAAATCATAAAAAATGCATGGCCCCCAGGTATTAAGATGAACGTTAGCACATAATTTCTAATTACTCCATCTCTTAGTAGGGTCTGGAGGAGAGGACTTCAGAAACTAATCCAACTAAATGGAAAGAAGCAATCATTTTGAAATAGTCCAATATTAATGGACTATTTGGGATGAATACAACATGAATATAAGCAAGTTCTTTCTCTTTTTCTGCACAGCAAGTGGCAGCATGCTAAGACATAAACTAAGATTTCAAACCACAGTGCTTGGGTTCACACAAATGACGGCCCGAAACATCATAATATTAACACATGCACTGATATGTTTAAAGTTCTTCAGTACTTAAACAATTGTTAAACTACGTTGACAATTCATGTGTGTTCTACACAGTACTGCCTCTGCTCATTTAGAGGTATTATAAATAATTTTCACATTCCCATGCTTTTTAAGGGTGACTTTGAATACAAAGATAGCATCTGGTATTGGAAATAGGTGAGTGAGAACAGTTAGTGTCTTTCAGAAGAGCAAGGTAATTCTCATGTCTTCAATTTTTTGGAAACTAACATACCATTATGGCCATGAAGTACGGTAGGTGTCAGGATCATAAGGAAAGGCATTTTCCCAAAATTATTATTATTATTATTTTTGTTGTTGTTGTTATTGACTAATGGCCAATTTTACTAATGGCAGCATTGACAAATTCATCATTAGTCAATTGCAAAAGGCGGCCTTACTAGGGACTGCTTCCATCCTGCAACGATATCTGTAATACCATCAAACATCCATATCTGCCTATCCCAGCTCCTTGATAAGGACTCGATAGGTAGACAAAAATGCCAAATCCAGTCTGAACATCTAGCTGACTGTGCGATGATCAATAACAACAACAACAACAATAATAATAAAATTATATTAAATAATATCCATGTAGTGAGGAAAAATAGAAGGAATAGAACTGGGAAACAGAAGTATTATGAAACCACTAGCAGAGAATGACAGTTACAAATACCTAGGCATATTGGAAGCAGATGACATCTTGAATGGAAAAGTCAAAAAGTCAACACAAAAGGAATACATCAGGAGAGTCCGCAAAATACTAAAAGCTGAATGCTGGAAATATAATTAAAGCCATTAATACATGGGCAGTCCCAGTGATACGCTACCCAGCTGGAATTATCAACTGGACTTTGGCTGAACTGGAACACCTAGACCAGAAAACGTGTAAACTTTTGAATATGCACCACGCTCTACATCCACGAAGTGACATCGACAGGTTGTACCTGCCAAGAAGAATAGGGGGCAGAGGGCTACTGTAGAAGAAAAACGAAGTTTGAATGACTATGTAAATCAAAGTACAGAAAAATTGCTGCAGGCTGTGAAAACAGAGAGCGTTATAAAAATAACAGAAACAAAGGCAGAATATAAGGAAAAACAACTGGATGACAGATTAAATAGATGGAAAACCAAAGCTTTGCATGGACAGCATTTGAAAAATATTGAAGGAAAATGTGATAACAACTTGACGTAAGCATGGCTCAAGATGAAAACCATCAAGAAAGAAACGGAAGGCTTAATACTGGCTGCTCAAGCACTACAAACTAATGCCATGAAACCGAAGATACAAAAATCTACTGACAATCCAAATTGCCGACTTTGCAATGACAAAGTTGAAACTGTTTCACATTTAATATATCGCACAAACTGATTACAAAGCTAGACATGACTGAGTTGCTAAACTAATCCACTGGGCATTGTGTAAAAAATATGACTTGCCTGTGTGTGAAAAGTCGTGGGAACATAGGGTGGAAAAAGTTGTCGAGAATGAGAGGGTGAAGATCTTGTGGGACTTCTGAATACAGACAGATCGCCATTTGGAACACAACACGTCAGATATCGCAGTCATAGAGAACCAAAGCGTACAGCTGATTGATATCGCTGTACCAGGAGATGCCAGAGCTGAAGAAAAAGAACTGGAAAAAATTATGAAATACCGTGACCTGGCCATCAAAACTGCACGATTATGGATGAAACATGTAACAGTGATACCCATTGTCATTGGGGCACTGGGAACTATGTCCAAAAACTTTGCAAAATACATTAAGAAATTGCAGCTTCCTGCAATAACTCCAAGCAAAGCTACAAAAAACTGTGCTACTCGGAACATCTTACATTTTAAGGAGATACCTGGGATGCTGGCAGCAACCCGTGTCAACCATTAGTGCCAGTCAATTTGAGTGTTCAGTTGACTGAGTTTCATGTTTTATGAATAAAAGTTTTATAATAAAGTTGGTCAGGCAGGAAACTCTATACCATTTCAGACAAATGGCTGTCCAAATGGCTGTCTCTTCTTAAAAGCTTCCAGTGTTGGAGCCTTCACAGTTTCTGGAGGCAGGTTGTTCCACTGATTAATTGTTCTAACTGTCAGGAAGTTTCTCCTTAGTTGTAGGTTGCTTCTCTCCTTGACTAGTTTCCATCCATTGCTTCTTGTCCTGATTTCAGGTACTTTGGAGAATAGCTTGACTCCCTCTTCTTTGTGGCAGCCCCTGAGATACTGGAACACTGCTATCATCTCACCCCTCATCCTTCTCTTCATTAGACTAGACATATCCAATTCCAGCAACCGTTCCTTGTATGTTTTAGCCTCCAGTCCCCTGATCATCTTTGTTGCTCTTCTCTGTACTCTTTATAGAGTCTCGACATCTTTTTTACATCGTGGTGACCAAAACTGGATGCAGTATTCCAGGTGTGGCCTTACCAAAACATTGTAAAGTGGTATTAGTACTTCACTTGATCTTGATTCTATCCCTCTGTTAATGCAGCCTAGCACTGTGTTGGCTTCTTTGGCAGCTGCAGCACATTGCTGGCTCATATTTAAGTGATTGTCCACTAGGACATGGCTTGACATAAATAGAGCTGCAAGAAGAACCAGACTCCATTACACTCCCAATGTCATCATCAGTGTGAGATGTCATGAGTCCAAATTGCCCCGATTTTGCCTTGCAATGAACTGAACTATTTTCTGGCTAAAATAGTCAAGCCTGATCTAAAATCTAATTCAAGGAAATGTATTTTCTTTGTAAGCTATAGCTTACAACGCAAATGGGCCAAAACCAACTGAGATGTTCCTGGCATCATTCAGAAACTGGAATGTGATTGGTGCGACCGTTCATGGAAGTTTCATGTTTATGTTTTATGCCGGGGTGTCAAACTGCCGGCCTGCAGGCCAGTTGCATCATACGGAGGCCCGCGCCCACCCCAGCTCCAGCAGTGCAAAAAAAGTCGCAATATGTTGTGACACGTCATGTGACACAGTGAGTTTGACACCTGTGGTCTAATGTAAAATAGCTGGATAGTTTCACAATACATTAACTGGTTTGTAGTGTACTTGTTAATATTTTGTTAAAAGATTAGAGAATGTTCTTGCTACCATTTTTTAAAACAATTTCTATTGCATTTTTGACATGGGATAAATAAACAGAACTGGCAATATTACAAAAGTGGCCCCCTAAACATTTTTTCATCCCCCAAGTAATATCAACACATTGCTGAAATTTAAATATCACTTCCATCTGTGCTTTTTTCTCTGCTAATGATCAAGTTGCAGCCATCAACATGAGAAAGAAAAAAGGAAGGAGGAAGGAAGGAAGGAAGGAAGGAAGGAAGGAAGGAAGGAAGGAAGGAAGGAAGGAAGGAAGGAAGGAAGGGAGAGAAAAAGAAAGAAAGACTTAATTTGGTCTTAAAGGTAGGCATATGAATTTGAAAAATAGGCATATGAATTTGGAGTGAATCTAATTTCAATTCTGAAAAGTGTTGAATTGATATCATTGCCATCATATAAAACTTGCTATATTGTATATGGGTCTATTTTAGCAAACAGCAAAAATAATAATGTACTTTTAAAAGGAGTGTGAAATGCTTCTGCCAAGCTATAAAGCTGCAGAGAAGTAATATGTGAATATAGCACTTACTTCTCTCCTGATTTAATGAAGGCTCTTGAGCTCCATATCACAAGAACAGGCAATCCAATATTGAGTGTAAGGAACACTGGAAGTATTCCTTCTTTTGTAATACACTTTATGTTCTCCTTCAAGAAATTATTTTGCAGCTGGCACAATAACCTCATTTTCTTTGTCAAATATTTACATGTGGATCCAACTTCAATAACAGATAAATGCTAAAATATGAAAGTCTGTGAATGTTAGAATTATAGGGAGAAGAAATGGGAAGATGGTTAATTATTGCACCCTACCAGACATTGAGCATGAAGCCATGATTCAGAGGGTAATGAATAAGATGTACATCAAACTTACACATTGCAGATCACTTAAACTCAGATGCAATACACATATAGAAATGCAAGCTGGATTCATGCATTGCTCTAAATAGACATAATTTGTTAACAATGGCTTCTTGAATAAGCCACAATTTCACAATTATAAATGGCAGATTATCTTCCATAGTTTGGAAACCACAATGAATGAATTCACACAACACACTAAGCAAAACTAAATAGATCACAGCATGACCCAGTATTGTATGTGAAAAGAACCATGGGATTTTCTAAAGTGTTGCTGATGCAGGTGCTCCGTCTTATTCATGGAGTTTTATGATGAAATCCAGATGTTACATTCCTTTCAAAGCACCAGATAAATTATATTTCCTTTCCTCCCACCACTAGATTTCCATTTAAGAAGAAAAGACAAGCAGCTGTACGATGGCTTAAAGGTTTAAAGTAGTAGAAGTCATCTATTTGAAAGCTTCCACAACTTGACTGCTTATCTAAAAAGACGCCTGTACAAATTTATGGATTATATATATAAAACTCCTCAAGAACTCAATGGGACTATAGAAGCACTGGAAGTCAATTCAAGACAGTTCATACAAATGGACATCGTGTGGCACTGTCATGGTTCCGATAGATAAAACCAGTTAAAAGAACTTCAAGACAAGATTTCTTTCTTAAAGAACATTTTATTAGGAAACAAAGTATCGGCACTTACATAGTTGAACCCAAGAATGAGATTACCTCCTCCCAGATACAAAGTAACAAATTGCAATTCCCACCCCGCAAGAGCTGTCATAAATCACATTGCTCAATTAACACAAAAGGTGGCTTTTCTCTCCAGCCTCTCAGCCCGCCAAAATCTTATCAGAACATGTCCTTGAGTTCCCACACTTCTACATTGTTATGGCTAGCTAAACTTTCAGGCATTTACCCCATCCCCCTTCTACATCTGAACTCTAAAAGCATAGAAAGGCACATTAAAAACAAAAGTAAAAAATGACTGCTGGTTCTCAGTTGTCAGAGCAACAGCATTGACAGGCATGTTCCAAAGTGATGCACTGTCTTCACTGCTTTTCTATATAGGCTTGAGCCCTCTTGGCCAGATAATCACAAGGATTGGATATGGATACAAGTTCAAGAGTCACCCCTTCTACTTGGATGACACCAAGCTGTATGCTAAGAGTTAACAAAGACATTGACTCGCTGACCCACCTGACACAGATTACAGGGAGGACTTTGGAATGTCATTCATACTGGAGAAGATAGTAAGCCATACAGACAGATAGTAAGTCAAGAGAGAGAAAGTAGATAAGACCGAAAGGGCAGAACCACCAGTGGGTCACATACCAGAAATACAGATCAGCTACAAGTTAGCTGCAGATGTCTATGCTCTTGTGTATGTGTGCATGTTTGTGAGAGAGAGAGAAAGAGAGCAAGGGAGAAGAAAATTCTGGCTAAAGAAATGAAGGTGAATCAAACTGTTCGTGTCTTTTAAATTTTCTTCCAGTGCTTTAACCTTGATATCCATAATAAAGAATGGAATATTTAAGGAATTACTGACAAAAATTCTGAGGAAAGTCTTTTGCATGTTTTTCCACCCTTCAGTTATGGTACTGAGCAGAGCCAGTTTGGTCTAATGGTTAAGGCACCAGACTAGAAACCAGGACACCATGAGTTCAAGTCCAGCCTTAGCCATGAAAGCCAGTTACGTGACCTCTGGGCCACTCAGTCTGTATCAGCCCAACTCACAAGGTTATTGTAGGGAAAATAGAAGGAAGAAGGACTATTAGATATGTTCGCTGTCTGCATAGGCTATACAACTAGTAGACACATACTTAACTAATTTACCAACCCAATTGTCTTTCTGTCAGTTCTGTCTATTAATAGGGATATATAAAGGTTTTTGCCAAAGATCCTGCTGAGAGCAGATTTGGTTTTCACTTGTAGTGGATTCATAACAAGTTGAACAGTAGGGAGAGATCAGTCCTGCTAATGTTGAGGGGGGGGGGAGAGAGAGAGAGAGAGACTCAAAAAAGATATGGTAGTGGCACATGGTAGTGGCATTTAGAAACCACCCATCTCACCGAGGGACTCTAAACAATGTAGAATTTAACACGTAAAAAGCATCCATTGGTGTAGAACTCTGCGATGCAAATTGACAAAATATAGCAAGACTAAGGTTTACACCAAGTTATTTTTCCCATCTTATGAAGGCCTTCTTACGCCAGGTGCTATTTTTCCTCTTTATTTATTGCTATCCCTTGTGTTCTCATAGTTTGCTACTGGAACATTCCTATGCCTTATAGCAAGCAATTCACCATCTAGTGATAAGGACAATCTAGTGTAATGCAATATTGACATTATCTACATTTTTTTCAGATTAGCATTCCCCAGTCTGGTGCCCTCCTCCACCCCTAGGCTGCCAGCAGAATTCCCAGGAGACCTATCCTGCACTAATGTTGGCTGTCTGGGCATTGCATCCAGAAGGAACCGCTATAGAGAAGATTGCTTTGCTCAAATCTTCTGTGAAGCAAAGCACTCCTTTAGTATTTTACATTGCTCATTTCATATTGTGCTCTTTTATTCAAACAAATATCTGATCCTTGCCCATTTCTTTGTATCAGTTTTAGTTGCAGCCTACAAGACACCCCTCAAAAGCAGATTGTACCCACAATAAGGTACGCAGGTATTTTTAATGCATAACTTAGTGTGCTTTGCAAACCCAGTTCATTCATGACATGGTTAAATAACAGTTATAATTTAATACAGTCATTGTGTGTGAAACAAGCTTAGGAAGAGGGGAAGACTGGGCTGAACAAAAAATGTTATACAGTATTAGCATAAATGGAGCAACACAAAAATTGATTTTTACCTGAATTTTAAGTATATGTTTTTTATTTATCATTTTAAAGATTTTATAGTATATTTTAATTATATGTCTGTAAGCCGCCTAGAGCTGCCTCAGTGAGATGGGTAGCATAGAACTTTAATAATAATTGAAAATAAATACAAAAATAGCATTGGATCGCATCCTCCAAATACAATTCTTAAGAATGATATGAATGATGAACATTTTTCTTTCGAGGCTTAAAAAAATAGTGCAAAACACTCTTTTGCAGATTTGTCAGTACTGCAATTATCATTAGTACAGGACAAGCAATGTAGAATATACCTTCAATCACATGTTGATTTTACATTCACATCACAAATAACAGGAATTCAAGATGATGTTTATATTAACCTCTCCACTGATGTTCTGCCTATTCTCTAGGCAGTAAGTCTTATGTAGTAAGGCAAAGGGCATTGAAAGTGTTTAGAACAGGGGTGTCCTGGGAACTTTAAGACTTGTGGACTTAAATTCCCAGAATTCCCCAGCCAGTCAACTCTGGGAGTTAAAAGTCTATAAGTCTTGAAGTTCCCAAAGTTGAACAACCCTGGTTTAAAACTTCAAAGACGATGCTGGCATAATAGGGGTGTACAACTTGGAGCGTAGCTGCACATAGTGTTCCTAAAGCCATTTTTTGTGTCACTTACATTGAAAGGGGGCAAAAAACGCTTGGTTTCTTGTCTGTTTTTCCTTTTCTTCTTACCCTCCCAATAAAACTTTTTTTTCACTTTGAAAGGTGAGATGTTTAAAATAATCTACTACTACCCATTAAAGCAAAAGCTAGTAGCTGGTGCTGCTATGATTGTTGGATCATGGGTCAATAAGTGTACGGATTTACCCATCTCTCAAAACTCGTTCCAGCACCATTGAGCCTCACCCATACGTACAAAATAGGAGTGTCTTTTGACTGCACTCCCATATTTTCTGTGCAAAGCTGCTCAGCTTTAAATCCATGTTGTGGGACCCCCCTCTAAATGTCTCTGAACTTCCAGAGTCATGACCATGGTTTGAACATCTCTGCTGTTAACATGTACCAAAAATAAGGCTACAGTGATTTTTAAAAGCAAACTCACAAAGGAAAAGAAATGTTGCAATAATGGATAATTCTTAAAACTAAAGAAAAAGTGCATTTTTTTTAAAAAAAAAAGCACTTTAGATTTACCCCTGGGATGATAGGAGAACGTGAATACTTTCTTCTTTATAATCCAGAATTTCTCTCAAGGAAACTTTTTCATCTGACTTAATTCTCACCAATTGAACCTGAGTAAAGCAATCTTGCTGAGCCTTAGGCCGCTAGAGGGCGTGCCAGGGCCATAGCAATTTCCTGCCCTGCTTACGGAAAGAATGCCTATAAGCGCACAGGGAAGGAGAGGGAACGGACGGCGTGTTGCGCGTTTTCCTATTCTTGAGTACAACAAATTCTTGCATAACCGGTGCATTTATAGGTCATATTTCTTTGCTTATTGCCTCGTTTTTAACACTGAACCTGGAGAGAATTGGAGCTTCAGTTTAATACCTCCTCTTGCAAAGAGGCAAAGGAAATGACAAACACAGAAACAAGAGGAACAAACTAGAGGAAAGTCTTTTGAGGCACACACGCGCGTCTGTGGGTTGTGTATGTGTACTACATACTATATACTATACATACATACACACAAACACGCAAGGGTATATATATATATACTGTGTTTTGTGTTTCTGTGTTCTTAATTTCCGTGTGTGTGTGTGTGTGTGTGTGTGTGTGTGTGTGTGTGTGTGTATCAGACACCTACCTCAGGGATCACCTAGCAGGGAAAATACAACCCATCTGCTCCCGCTCCTGTTTTTGTTTTTATACTTAGAAATGACAAAACAGGGATTGTAAATGGCATCTAATAGCTGAAATCCATATTTGTGCTGGTAAATCTGAAATGAAAGTACCTTTTTAACATTTGGGATGGCTGCTAAGAAGCTCTGTAAACTCAGGAAATGAAAGACAGGCATGCAGTTGACTGGAAGCAATGGGGGAAATGTGAAATGCTGAGCCTCTTTTAACACAGAACTGATAAAATAACTGACCCTCTCCATTGTATAGTTGGATGAGGTGGGGGGATTTTTTTCCCCCCACCGCCACATCCTTCTGATAAATGAAATGAAAAGGCAACATTATTGGGCCACCTGCTTCTAATTCCTAATTGTGGCAACTTAATTCTGAAATTGTTTGTTAGCTGCACAATATTGGAGCCATTAAATATATGAAAAAGCCATTACATTCTTTAAAACATTGCACTGGAAGAGAGAGTGCAGTTTAATATTAATGTTGTGTTTTGATAAAATAACTTTTCTACAGAGGAAATAGGCTAAAATTAAATTTCTGTCTGCAGGGAAGAAAAATCAGAGTGATAAAGAAAAGGGGGAAAAAACAGCAGGGGCATGGCGTTATTGAAACATCCTAAAAAATGACATTCCAGCTGTTTTGGGGAAAGTTCAGTTATATTTTGGAAAGAAAATAGGTTTCCCCTGCAAATGGTAAGAAACTTTTTTTACAAATAGAAGAAGACCGTTTAACATTTTGTACAGTACATAGATGTGTAGTATTTTCTTAGGAGATTTCTTGTGTTTGCTTACCAATACAGCGTGGGAACAATAAACAATGCCAATACAAAATGCCTGAGATATATTTATTGCTGTGAGAGAGATACAGAGAGAAAGAGCTTGAGCATTTCATATCTCTTGGCAATGGATATCAGAAGTATGTAAGCACTCGACGTGTGATTGTTCTCATTCTCCTTATTTTCATTTATTTGTAATATTTATTGGCTTGTGGGAATTTTTAAACATACAGTATCAAGTATATAAATGTATATTTCAACATTTATTTTCTGTGCTTTGTTACATGGAGGTTTGGTTCTTCATCTACCTATCTACCAATCAGGAATTAAAGACAGTAGGAATTCTAGTTTATTGAATAACTAATCAGAAACTTTCTCATTGTTTAGCATTTTGTTAAAAACTGAATCTTTAACGGGAAATTAGCAGAAGTACTTAGATAAATATGGAGAGCGCTCACAAATAGAAACATTATTCCTATTTTTTTATATAAGATGGAATGCATCCCCTAAGATGATGCATTTTGCAACATGGGTATGCAAAGCAACAAGTGTGAAAGCAAATAATGCTCCCTTTCAGAAATGGATTAATATGTAAATATCATATGTATGCATATGTTGATACTGAACCCTTCGTCTCTTTTTTTAGTACTTGCTGCAGTGAAATTATTTAAACTCAGTGTTGATTGAGTTAGTAACTGTATTATTCCATAGGTACATATTTTACATGTTTTTATCATACAGGCATAATGCAGTAGTTTATGACCCAGACTAGAGAAAATTGGGTTCAGGTCTCTGGGTGACTTTCAGCTGCTCATTCTCAGTTCATTCTACTTGAAATGCTTGTTATTCTGAGAACAGTCACAGGAGACCCCCCCCCCATTAAAGCATCAGGAGTTATCAGAGGAAAAGCAGAATAAAAATTCAGTAATAAAGTAAGTAGGTTTCTATAATCAAAAAAAATGCACTCTGCATAACAATTTCCATCCATAAATAAAAAATACAAAGTAATTATGTAATGTCAAAATAACAAATTATAAACTCAGTTTAAGTATCTGGTACACACCTGGTTTTCCTGTTAGAGATTTCCTAGCATTCTTTGAAATGGATTAAAAAGATAACATCAATAAAAAAAATTCTGTTTCTTTAGAGCAAATTTGTTTCATGTACATCTATGTTTTATTCATTTTGGTGAGAAAGGAGATATTCTCTTAAGAGTGCAAATCTCAACATGAAAAATAAAATAAAATTTAGCTTGTCATGGGTTGAAGCTGCCCCTGGCCTTCCAACAGCAGCAAAAGCCTTGTCAATTTGAAATCAAAAAAAGTAATAACTTTTCTGTGATATTTTTTTCCTACACTGTGGTGGCCAAATATCTATTTCCATAACTTCCGTGATTGGCTGGGAAATAATTGTAAGAGTATACATGGAATGAGTGATGAAGTAATCTACATAAAGAAGAATTTAGCAAAAAGCAAACCTTTTTCCTTCTTTGGTGGTGAAACCACAGAAAAGACTAGATATCTTTATTTTGTGCCTGTTGTCCAGGAATTATGAACATGTAATCCTCTACACTGCTGAGTTAGTAGATTAACCAGTGGCACTATATATGGAGAACAATTCTTATATGGTAGATTTTTTTTAATAAGGACAGAACAAAGTAAATGAAAACAAACCAACAATCCTAACTAAGTCTGCTGAATTTCAGAAGTAAATGAGAAGGAGGCCAAGGAGAATCATAGCTCATTGGACCAGCATATGCTTTGCATACAGAGGTCCCAGGTTCAATCCTTGGCACCTTCAATGGGACCCTGCTTCCAGCAGATGTTTTGACTCCAGATTCACATCAGCCCTGGCTGTTTGTCAAAAATAATGAACTTTTTAACCCAACATGTTAATAACATACATGCCTCTCCCTTGTATTAAAAGACTTTAATGCAGTAGAACTGGAGGAGACAATTATCCTGACACTTTTGGAGAGACATTCCTGAGCAGAGGATACTAGACTATAATAGGCTAATGATCTGATACATTTCTTAAAGCCAATTCAATATGCTCTTCAGTAGAGGTTGCTTCATTTTGTAGGAAGAAAAGTCTTCATCATGGTTCCATCCAAGCCGGGGATAAACAACATGGCAACTGCTTTGGGAAGAAGGTTGTAGTTTATTACAGGGAAAAGCCAGACAGAAAGATGGATCCAACAGAAAAAAGGACTGACCACACGTGGGTAGTGGGTTTTTATACCCCCTGGACTCTATTGTTTGGAGTTATTTCCTGTTTGAGGCTATTTCCTGTGTGTCCTGAGTCCAGGTGTGCCCTTCTAGGAATCTTGCTGGTTGTGGGTATGTCCCAGCCTTTGCTTCCCTGGGGCTGGAGTATGTAGATGGGAAGGAGACCTGAGACTATTGAGAAAACTGGACATGCTTTCCTGGCTCTTCAATTTCTTTTTAGGAAATATATTTTTATGCCCTTTTAATATTTCCTTCTCTGGGGAGCTGACTTCCCTCAATTTTATCCCATAACTTCAGACTGATATTGATAATTGTTATGTCTGACAACATATGCTTTGAGAAATGCTTACACCAAGCAAGGATTTAGCCTTTTGCACTTTTCAATCTGCAAATATGACCTTTTACTCTATGATCTATTAATGACTACTGTTTCACTCATTATAAATAGCAGCTACCCAGATGGATTAAATCCCAAAGAAAATTATTAGAATACTGGGCAACAAACTTTGAGTGTAACTAATAGTGAACCTCTACTTGATTGTTGTGGAAAGCTGAAGTGAAGGGAGATTTTAATTAATATTCCAAGTTTTATTAAGAAGGGGTGGGAAGAATCCAGAGAAAGAAATATTTTTGGGAAATACTAAAAGGCAGAATTTATTTCCCCAAAGGAATAATGGAGAAGATCTTTTTTAAAAAGACAGAAACCAGCCCTTAGAAATTAGCCCAGCCCCTAGGCAGAAGCCAGCTTTTAGAAATGCAAATTCAGTAATCCTTTCAGAAAAGTTGGAGCCTTCCAGCTAGAAACTGAAGAAATTAGGAAGACAAAGACCCTTAAAATCTACATACCCCACCCAAACTCTAAGACAGGACATAATAGGATTAACCCACCAATACCAAAAGGGCACACTCAGACTCAGGTCAAAGTGCATGACACAGGAAATACAAAGCCTCAAACAGGAACAGGAAACAACCTCAAGAGCCCCAGAAGGTATAAAAGCCCACCACTCTGCTCCATGTAGTCAGTTGTTTTTCCAGAGCCATCTTTCTGTCTGGCTCTCCTCTTCAATAAACTACAACCTTCTTTCTAAAGCAGTCTCCATGTTGTTTATTCCCGGCTTGGACTGGACCCTGATGAAAATTTTTCTTTCAACAAAGGCATGAGCGATTCTGATATCCAAATTAGAACAATTGCTTAAATCAGTTTCTAAAGGAGTACTGTCAAGATTCATTCAGTATCTCTTTATATATAAGCTAAAAAAAAATGATCCTTCTTTAGTTGCTTGGACCTCTTTGACTCCAAGCACCAGATATTTGCAAGGTTATCAGCAATTCTGCTATAGAATATATTGATTGCATATAATAAAAATCTTTGTTCCTGGACCAACCTACTCTATACCTGTTCCCTAACCATCCCGGTATTTTCTTAAATTTGCTGCTTATTCTGAAAAATTGGTTTAGTTGGTTGCAATCTGCTCATTTTCCTTATTATCCACTGATCACTCCAAATACCATGATCTGCATTTCCTTTGGTCTGATCTGCTTTTCTTATCAAGAGCCCATTCAGTAAAAAAAAATCTCTTTAAGTGCACCTAGACTTTATTTTATTCAAGTCAAATTATGTCATTAGATTCTAGATTCTTCAGATAAGATCAGTACTCAGCATC